>NC_056727.1:117871305-117973805 GCF_019279795.1 Protopterus annectens | reverse complement strand
ATTCAAAAATAGATAGGGTCTTTATTTCTAACCAGATGGTAACAGATTTAATTAATTCCAAAATCATTTCATGTCCTATATCTGATCATAATTCAATTGTTTTTGAATTCATGATAAAAAATACTCATAATGTTCAGATCAAAAGGATACCAGCATACTTAACTCAACTAAAAGACTATAAAGAATATATACTTTCAGAAGTAAAACATTTTTTAGACATAAATAATACTCCTGATCCATTGTTTATGTTTGGGATGCCTTAAAATCATATCTATATGGGCAAAGTATCAGATGGTATAATAATAAAAGGAAATCTTGGGATAAGGAATTGTTAGATATTCAAAGTAAATTAGACTCCTATAAACATAATAATAAAGAAAATATTATAGACAAGAAAGTTATTGAAGAAATAAACAAACTAAATGAGAAATACAAAGAAATTTTAACTCATAAAGTTAAAATAACTTTAGAGAAATACAAATTTTTGTCTTATTCAATAAGCCCCAAATACTTACATAGACTTAAAAATAAAACAAAAAGGTTGAATAAACAAAACCATATCAAAGAAATCTTTTCTCTAAGGAAAAGAAGAATGTTTCTAGTATACCAGAAATACTAGATGAATTTAGAAATCACTTTCACAAAATTAACCATAATAACATTAACATGGAACCTAAAGATAAAATAAAGGAGTTTATAACCACAAACATGAATAAAAAGCTTAATAAACAACAGATTAAACTATTGGACAAAAGTATTTCATATACAGAGGTTATTACACAAATAAATAAGCTTAAATCAAACAAAGCACCGGGTAATGATGGTATTATACCAGAGATATATAAAATCCTTTCTAAAAGTACATATTCATTAATACATAAGGTTTTATTTTGGCCCAAACTGAGTTAATAACCCCCATCTTGGCAATATACATTTATTTCGCCAATTTTAAAACCTAATAAAGATCCAACTAGATGTTCTTCATATCGCCCATCTCATTACTTAATGTTGATTATAAAATGTTTATGAATATCTTTGCTGATAGATTGAAGACAATCATTCCCGGCATTATAGATATAGATCAGACAGGCTTCATTGTAAATAGAAATACTTTTGATAATATAAGAAGAACTTTAACATTAATAGATTTTGCAAATAGGAAAAAGAAAGATTTAACACTTATTAGTCTTGATATAAGTACAGCATTTGATTCAGTAAGTTGGGACTATCTGTTTACCTTAATGAAGTGCACAAACTTCTCAGATGCATTTGTAAATCTAATTGAGCATTTATACAAAGGAGCGTTGGCTTATATTAAGGTAGGAACATATGTTTCACAAGAAATACCCATTCTTAAAGGTACAAAACAAGGATGTCCACTTTCTCCACTATTATTCACTTTAGTAGTGGAGCCTTGGGCTAATTTGATCAGAAACAGTACTGACATAGAGGGTTTTGAAATAGATAAAAATACAACATCCAAAATTCAACTTTTTGCAGATGATGTTCTAATTACATCAGCAGGATCTAATTCTTCTATGCAGTCTCTATTTGATAACATGATGAATTTTAAAAGTATTTCTGGTTTAATATTCAATGAAGAAAAAACTAAAATACTACCTATATATACACGAAAAAATATTCTCATTAGTGATTTTACTAAATATGTACCCAATTCAGGTCAGATAACTTATTTAGGTATAATACTATCTAAAGATATTAAATCTATTATATATAATAATTATAATACCTGTTTTCTTAATATACAAAATCTTTTTAATACCTGGAATAATATGTTTTTTACTATGGAGAAGAGACTTACAATTATTAAAATGATAATATTCCCCAAGATTTTATACTTAATACAATCAATAATACTTCCACCTACAAAAATAATTATCAAGAAACTGAATACACTAATGTTAAATTTCCTATGGGCACCTAATAGACCTAGGATTTCATTAAAGAAACATACTAATAGCTGGTCTCAAGGGGGTATTTCTTTTCCAGACTTTAATTTATATACTATCTCTTCTATTGTAAAAGTTATTACTTTATTAATAGATCAGTCATATGTCACAAAATGGAAAGATTATTGGGAGCTAATTAGTATGCACTTCATGAAAATCTCCTTAACACATAAAAATATGATTGTAAATAACTCCATGTTATGGTTACTACAGGAATTTTGTACTTCACCTATTACACCTAAACATATGGTTTGTTACCCATTAAATATTATTATTAGTTATCGTAACTTTATATTCATGCACCCTAAGTATAGGGAATGGAATTTTATTGTATTCCCTATAATGTATACTCAGGGTATGCTTTTGTCATCTACTTCTGAAGGAACTCATTTAGCTATAGATAATGATCTAAAGTACTGGTATCAGTTGATATCTGATAATAAAGTTAAAAATCTAGATTTTTAAAACAAGAATTTGATCTAAGAGAAACTTGCTGGTTAGAGGTTCAGACCTTTAGACAACATCTCATTAATAAAATAGATCTAATGTCTATAATAGTTAAAGAATCTATTCCAACACTGATTGATTACTTGATATTAAATTTACAACATAAAGTTTCTGATAAAGGTAAACTTTCATACATACATAAAATTATCAGACAAGAAACTTTTTACAGTGTAGATTCATACTGGAATTATTTCACTTCTATTAATGGGGACCCACCAAATCAACAAGATAAACAATATATATTGGAATCTGCTTATAGAACTACGTCTTCCATTGTCTGGAGACTTTATACATGGAAATTTTTACATAGATCTTTTTATACACATTTGATGATGAATAAAATAAATAATAAAGATAATTTATGTAAGAGATGTAATGTAGAAATTAATGCTGACTGGGCTCATATGTTTTATGACTGTATAAAATTGAAAGAATACTGGAAGTCAATTAATGAATTTTTGCAGGCTCTTTTTACAGATAATTTCATTATTTCTAAATCTCTTATATTATTCAACACACCTGTACCTCAAAGTGTTAAAAGGTTAAGCTTCCCTTGTTATGGTCTATTCTAGCAGTGGCTAGGAAAATAATAACTAGAAATTGGATTTCAGATACACCTCCTTCGTTCAATGAATTTAAAAATGTTATGAATATAGTGTGCCATATGGAAATAAACACAATTAGGACAAGAACAAATAGAAAAACATCTTATTATATTGTATGGGATAATTTACAAAATTTGTTAAAAAAATTTTAATTTCAATAGCATGGTATTTTAGTTTAATTAATTGATCTGATTGTAGTGGATATCTTTGTAAATACTTTAGTTGTTTTGTTGAATGTTATAATAATACCTATTTTTAATTACTTGTATAAAATTGTTATGGTATTTCTCTTATATATTAAAACAATAAACCTGTTTTGAAAAAAAAAGGACTGTCTAGTCGTGTAAAAAAATCAACATGCACTCATATCATGAGAGTACCTAATCCTAGTGACCACTTCTCCATTCCATTCATTAATCAAGCTACTTTAGTTAACTACTCCTTCTTTTCTATGTCTTTTTCAATTTGAGTTAGTTTATTAAGTCATGGATCATGGTAATTATCTTTGTGCGATGGGTAGTAATCATTGCTGCAAATCATTTTTGACTTACTGCATTGTGCAATTTCTGATCCTGGTTTTCGTTATGAACCTCCACCCACCATTTTAACTACAGATGAGTTGCAGTCTGAATAATAGCCCTTCCCTTCTCTGTTTAAAGTTTACCAAGATGACTCTTAAATTCAACTGTTATTAAATGATCTTTTCTACGATCTATGTGTCTGTGCTATGTTATTCAGAAACACTTCTTCTTCAGCAGGCATTAGGAAGGAAAGAAAGTGGATGTTTACTTTGATGTACGTTATGACAGAATACGTATGCCCAATTCCCTATATCTCCATATCATTGGTAAATAGCTTTTCTTATGTAAACAAAGTGCATTGCACAGCCTGTAATCCTGATGTTAGCTTCCAGTTCCTTCACCTTCCTCAAGATTTTCAACCACTCAAACCTATACATTAAATAATAATTTGCCTCAGCATCACTAGATTTCTAATTTTAGGATTTATTCTCTATGCCCATTCTATTATCAACAGCAAACATCGCTTCTGCAGCTCCTCGCCTATAAATTACACTGAATCATTACCTTCAATGTCCCCCTTTAAACTGATAATTCTAAATGGCTCCTCTTCACTTGGCTGTCAGTCTCCTCTATTCTACTTTCTAATTTCATTAAAAAGGATTAGAGTAATTGGATTTCTGATGAACTGTGAACCCTGATCATGTTGCTCAGTACTCCCTGGTGCTGGTGATTTAGTTGCTCATCCACTAAAACTAAGTTATTTTCATCACCAGCAGTTGTTTTCATCATTTGTAGGTTATTCATGACCAGCTGCACCAGTGAGGTAAGTACCTCTAGGCTTCTTGGATAGCTTTAATGTCTTCGACAGGCCCTAAAGCAGCCCCTACTGTGTTCATCATGAGCTTCCATTCTGCTAAGTCATAACCAAGACAAATAACACCTTTTACAATGCCATTTACAGAAACCAACTGTTATATAAACATCAGCTGGTATCTGTATTATAAAGTAGCGAACCCTATTACTTTACAAAGAAACAAATCATGGAGTCTAGACAGTAACCATAGTCATGACCTACCCATTGCAGATCCCCAAATATGCCATTTTTTTATTTAAACTGTAGCTCATTTCATTTCACAAAACAATGTTTAAAGATTGTATGCCATGATGTATGTTTACCTGAGCCTGTTGATAATGTAATAAGAATAAGATGCAGGTGTCCATTGTAAATGAACAGAAGGCCAGAAATTAATCCTGTGGGTGCCTTTTACCTTAATTAACCATAATCAGGGAACAGGTGAGTGAGTTTACTGTACCTACCACTAAGCTGCGCATAGGACCAGAATATAAGTAATGCAGCTGATCTGGAATAATATTTCTGGAGGTAACTTTTAAAGCTCAAGGAGCAAGGTTTGAGGCTCTAACATACTGGTGTGGCAGCCTTGGGAGCCTGCCTGAGTGGTATTTATAAAATCAGAATAGCACAGCTGTGGAGAAACAAATGAAAATGTAACTGCAGGTACAGATAAGCATTGTGGCAAGGCATATACTGTAACTGCAAGCTACCCTGTAGACTTTTTTATAACTCTACTGACAGATTCCAAAATAAGTTTTATATGAGGTGTCATGTTATGCCAAAGTAATTTCATTCCTGATTCCAAAACAAAGGCTCCAATATTCTCCATGCTGCAGAGGCAGATGAGGATTTCCACAACCTTACTCCCAATCCCAAAATGAGAATATGTTTGCTTTCACCATAGTAATTTTTTGTTTTTTTGGCGATGAACAGTGATTAAAACTCTTACTCTCCCTATCACAACTGGCCGTGTAAGTTAATAAAGCTATATACCAGAACTGGTATTGCAGGCATTACTTGGAGGAAAGCCTAAATGCCTGCAGTACCAAGTCAGACATACTTCTAATGCTGGTCTTCAGCAGCACAGGAGTGGAAGGGGAGGGTGCCAGCCAAGGGCCACATTTATGTTTGGCAGTATACTTTACAACCATCTTCTTCATACTCAAGGAACTGCTCTAAACTGTGTGTTTTTAAAAACTTTGAACTGTAGATATGTACCACAGCCCCCAGCATGCCATCATGTAGCTTGTGGCCAGAGGCCACATGCATGTCATTTTACTTTTCATGCGTGCAGTCGTATGGCTGACATGTATGTGGTGCTATGGTCAGGTGCATTCAGGAGTCATTGAGAGCTATGCTGCAGGATCTTCCATCTCTATTGCACAGCTGGAGTGGGTAACATTTATTTGTGTAGAATGCTAATAAATCTCATTAACTGTTTTTTGCACAGCATTCTGAATTAGATAGACAAACTCCACTCCTGGAGCACAGAATAGTTTTCAGTAAGGGTAGCATTGCCAGATGGAGGAAGCTCTCCATTATGTCACCCCATTTTTTTGTAGAATCAAACTCTAAATTTGCACAGTGGTATGTGCTAGGAATTACATTAAAAATCAAAAAAAATTGACACAGTAATTATAGTTTTATTTGTGTTAAGGCATATTTTTTGGCAAACACCCCCCCCCCCCAACACACACACACACACACACACACACACACACACACACACACACACTTGGTTGGTTATTTTTATTTAAGTCATCCTGTTATTTCAGAAGCATTTTTATAGTACTGAAAATGTATGCCATCCAGACTGCAGGATGGACTAAATTTGTGGATAAGGGGAGAGCTGTACCCTTGAAGTCTGTGTGCAAGCTGGTTTACAACTCAAAAACTTATTGCTACATACATGGAAATGTGTTATAAGTGCATTTAGGATACAAATCCAAAATTATGCTCAAGGTCTAGTGTCACCTTATCACCATCTGCAGATCAAAAAGGCATTGCAACAGCTTCTCAGCCCTGTGTGGCACATAGCATCTATTAGTTTCTCTTACAGTTTTTTCTAACAACAAAGGCAGGATTGCATCTATATATTTTGGGTCACAGAAAAAAAAATCTTGAGTCGAGGCCTCACATCATACTAGTAGCACTCAACCAGAGCTGTAGCTAGCTATTCTGGAGCACTGTACCATTCCCCAGACTGGCGCTCAGCCAGAGCTGTAGCTAGCTATTCTGGAACTCTGTACCATTCCCCAGTCTGGCGTTCAGCCAGAGCTGTAGCTAGCTATTCTGGAGCACTGTACCATTTCCCAGTCTGGCACTCAACCAGAGCTGTAGCTAGCTATTCTGGAGCACTGTACCATTCCCCAGTCTGGCACTCAGCCAGAGCTGTAGCTAGCTATTCCGGAACACTGTACCATTCCCCAGTCTGGCGCACAGCTAGAGCTGTAGCTAGCTATTCCGGAGCACTGTACCATTCCCCAGTCTGGCACTCAGCCAGAGCTGTAGCTAGCTATTCTGGAACACTGTACCATTCCTCAATCAGGCGCTCAGCCAGAGCTGTAGCTAGCTATTCTCACACCCTGGGTTGTTCTTCAGTCTGACTCTCCCCTCAACTTTATGTTGCCTTAAAAACTGCAACAATCCACTTACTACAGCTTATCTTACACAGAAAGAGCTACAAGAGCTTCAACCATGACTGTAAATGCAGTATCAGCATTTGATTGCTGGTACTGCCTTGCTGAATAATCAGCATGTGCCAATTGCACCATCTAACACCTTGTCCCTAGGTCAACTGTGCCTTTCACCCTACTCTAGTTGCACTTCTGCATGATGCTGTCCAGCACAGCAGCTCCACCTGTAGACCAGCAGGGCTACCATGATTACATTATCCCCTTCCATAATGAGGGATGGGTTTGTGCGGCAATGGGATTGCAGGCCCAGTGGCCATCATGGAATTAAAGTTATTTTTCAAAATAGGAAACTGGGAGCTATCTCCACAAGATTTTGGCTTTATGATGGTTCACACTACACTGAATTGTGCATGTGTACAGTCACAAGTTCTTGCACTGACTCCTGAGCCCTGCAGTGCAGCTTCTCCTGTATGTGGACCTTGGTACTGCAGGCAAGTTGGCTTTCCACCAGGAACTGCCTGCAATACCTCGTCACATACAGGTACAAATTCCTCCTTGCAGGGAAGACCCATTAAGTTTAATGAAAGCCTTTCTTTCCAGCATCAGTCCAATCAATTTATAACACCCCCACAGATATACTTTTACTGTACGCTATCACTGAGGTGATTCATAGGGGCATAGGTATATACTAGGTTAATGACCACCAGTGCCTTTATAAGCTTATCAGTGAAATCCAAATCAGTTGTGTCCCTGTGTATCATTGGCATTTATTAAGATGGGGTATGTTAGGAAATTTCAAGAGGTTATGTGTGGAAGAGTGTTAGTTTGGGCATTACTGTCTGCCTCAGTCTATCAGAAATATGGGGGTCAGTCCCAGTGTGAATTTCCAATTTCCCATCCATTGGTCAAGAGGGTTAGGGATGGACTTTGTTTCACATAGAAGGGGAACACTGTTCCAGAACATGGGAATTCTCTGAGACACATATCTGCCTCCCCAACATGTTTTATTTATGTCACAAACAAAATTTAAATCCTTGGATCTAGTGATTCTGAATCTGTTCATTTTGTGGATGTGCAAAAAGTCCATCAGAGCTGAATGTGAGGATGCCTTGTATTCCAGGCATAGTTTGCCTCTCAGTAACCTGTAGGAGACAAGAGTATAGAGATAGGACTTTAAGGTGATCTGTATAGGACAAGGTGTTTATACTCTGGATTCTCCTGGTAAGAAACATTTGTGGACATTGCAACAGTTGCATATGTCTGGTCAGGTATGTGCTGAAGGGAGCATTATACTCAATGATGGGTCAGATAAGGGCCGAATAAAGTGGCACTTTGACTTCCTTGGACCTGGATTCCATGCCATTACAGTTGGGTGACACAGAATGAGTTTCTTGCTACCTTGACCACATGTTGGTCAAAGGCCAGATCACTGTCTACATGTTTCCAGATCCTTGACCTGACTACTGACTACAACTCTTACAGGTGTCTAATTGATGGAGTAATTATCCTGGATAGCAGTTTTCCCAAAAGGCACTATAATTAATTTTTTTGGCATTGAGATTTAATCTATGACTTTGGCACCAGTCATTGGTCTGTGTTAGACCCTGTTGTAAGATGTTTGTGTCATGGGGGAATCTATGATAGTTCCCAGTTTGCAGTCAGCTGCGATCTCAATCAACCAAAGGTCCTTGACCTCCTTGAAGTAAGTGCCAAATAAGAGTGGTCCCAGCATGGAACCCTGAGGTGCTCCAGTGTTGACCAGTCTCTTAATGGAAGTGAAGGTAAACACCTTAACTATTATGCCAACCCCCATGCCAGGGGTATAGTTTTCTTCCTAAGAGTGATCATCACATGATACACGGCTATTTATTACAGTGTTGTATCTGTGTTACTACACTGTGTGATGAGCACTGTGCACTTTATTAGGAATTGTATACTGTTCCATCTTGCTGTTGTTACTTTTTATTTGAATATAAATGCATTTTGTTATGTCCGCATTTATTATTTGATTGTCTGATTGAGTCAGTGATTGATTATGCTGAAGTCCATGTCAGTTTGTCATTTTGATTTGAAATCTGCTGCATATTACAGAAACATGCCTACCAGCTATAAGCTGTTTGTCCCTCTGTTGCATCTTCAGGATGCAGGATCTCTGGACACATGATCAAGAAGTATTTGGACAGCAACTAGGCATACAGTAAATACAAACACAAATCTATCAAATTTAATATATAAAGTTCCAGTGCAGAAACTGAAGTAAAAACTACATATTTTTGAAAGAGAAATCTGACTTTACATGGCAAGAGCATAACCACTGCAAAAAGAAATTGAAAAAAAAAATGTGATCTTTAATATGGACTTTCAATTACAGAGTGCAGTCATAATGCAAAAGGAACTGAAAAGCCTTTAAAATATGATGAAGGTGCCTATATTATGACTTCATTAGTGATAGTATATAAAAAACTGTAAAAGGCATTATTTTTCTACTTTCTACTACCAAATCTAGGAGACAAGACCTTGGTTCAACATCTCGTTGGAAGGATATCACCTCAAGAGAACAGCCCCCACCACCCCCACATTTCATACTGAACAAGAATCCAAATATCTGGTGTGGGAAAAGAACCTACAGCTTCCTAATCTTCCTGACATAAAAACAAATGCCCTGCTTGTTGTGCTCAGAACACTATGATTAAAGTGCTCTTTACAGCCATATAGGCAATGGCAGATTTAAAGCGTTAGGACCAGGACTCATCATAATCATTTTATTCTGGGTTCAAAAACTGGATGTCAGTAAATTCACCCGAAGAGTAACGCTTTATCCATACCTCTTTTTTTCTTCTAGCTATAATACCCTTTGTTGATCATATTTCCTTTCATTCAACATGATCATTTACTTTCATCCCTATCAAAATTATGTCTATTTACTGTTGTATCAGAAGCAAGTCAAAGTGAGTTGTTATACTGGAGGAAATCCTCAGCAGCCAGAGGTGTATAGTGCAGTTTAAATTTTCCCATATTAAAAAAGAAAACTGTTCCTTTAGAGTAGACGCTGTAGTTTAAGACAATGGAGTACAAGGGAAGATCCTGTGGGTTTGTGGTGGAGAGGTGAGTGAGTGAGTGAGTGAGTGAGTGAGTGAGTGAGTGAGTGAGTGAGTGAGTGAGTGAGTGAGTGAGTTATACAAAAAAGAAGATCATGATTCCTGATGAATAGGGAGATTTTGGGGGAAAGTAAAAGCAAAAAGAGGAATCAAAAGTCATTCTGAATATTGCCAGCATTGCTTTCTTTAGTGATGATGGTGAGGAGGATGTGGAAGAAGGTAAAAGGGTTAAGGACACGAATGGGGTGTTACAGGATTTCATATTTTGTGCAGATTATTTTGTTAAATGGTACAGGTTGTGGTGGAAGTGACAGAACAAGTGTTGAAGAAGTTTTACAGGACTGTAACTTGGGAAAAACGGAACAGGCAGGATAAGAAATTAGGTAGATTTGCTATAGAAAGACTGATTAGATCAGTACAGGTGAAAACAGAGATGTGAGAACAAAAATGAGCATTCAGACTTAATTGAAAGGAGAAAGGGATAAGGATGGTAAAAGACATGAGGAGTAGAATCACAAAGGGATGGGCCAAGTTTAGAGATTTTAATTGTATCTGAAAAAAGGTTTGATTTAGTAATGACAGAAGGTTTTTTATAGTGAGAGAGCCAGCTGAGTCTGAAAGTATGCCAGTAGATTTGATGGATAGCAGAGACAACAGTAAGGGCAAATAAGAAAAATGAAATTTCCAAGGAAAAAAAAGTAAGGTTTGCCAGGAAGGGCAGATAACTCTGTAGAAATAGTGTTGTGCAGACGTCTAAGTTTGTGGTAGAAGAACTGAAGTAGAGGCTGGGTAAGGAAGGTGGGAGGAAAGAGGCAAAGGAAAGACATATGCAGTTGAGGATAGTAACAAAAGTACGGGATCAGCAGAAGAAGATACTTTACAGATTAATTATTGCACACTTTAGGTTTAAAATTAGAGAAAGAAGTAGAATGGTATGTATTACCGATGTGCTGATGTACAAAGCTATGACAGGACTGCTGGAAACGTGGATGGACCAGGAAGTATCGAATCTTCCAGATGTAGGTTCTGTTATGAGTATTATTACTTTGACAGCATAATTAAAGCAAGACCATTGAATTGCAAAGATAGGCACGCTAGTAGCTTAACAGTTTACTTGCAAATGCCCCATACTTTCCGGTCATGAGTCACATCCCCTTGTATTATGACTATGAACAGTACCCCATTTTATTATAAAAAGAAAGTACTGTTGTACACACAACTGTACACGTTATCAGTTTGATTTCTAGTTACCTTACACTGTGCTAATGACACATGAGGCAGTGCTCACTATACTAAACCTGTCAGAGTAAATGTACATTAACTCATCATTATGCGCAATCACTGAACTGGAGGTTTTTTTAACAATTCTACCATATATGGTACAGTATCCCTTTGGTGGTTGATAAGAAGTCAACTTTTAGCTGTGGATATGAATGGCAACATCTTCTTAACTACATCTCTTCTAGAAATTATGACAGTTCTTGAAGCTGATTCTGAAGTCTCAGCCTTAGAATCTTCTAAAGACACATTCTCAAGATTCACTGACATCTCAAAGTGTCAGCTTTTGGATTCTGGAATGTAACTTATGCAAATATCTCTGATTTCCTCATTTGCACTGTATTCCTCTCCTTGCACAGTATAGAACCTCAGATTCTGATGATGGCCTAGCATATCTGCATGTACGTGAGATTTCTGTCTGAACTTCTTATTTTATATCTTCTTTTTCCACCTTCTTTCTAGTTACAATCAATTGCTAACACCTATATCATCACATGCTTGTTTCATTTGTCTTTTCTTCAGCTACTCTGAAGTTTTTATTTGGCTTTCTGGACCAGTTAGCGGAAAGACGCTGAAAAAGTGAACTTTATCCTTGTTTCCATCAATAATCCTGAAGGTTATAGATCTAAAATCTGAAAAGACCTATTTCTGTAATCTGAATATGTAAGAAAATGTCTGATATGACATATCACATTTCTTCATCATGTTTTTCATTGTTTGGATCTCTGTTCTTGCATCATATGTTGCTCAGATATTCCATATCAAGTAAATACTGATTTAAACAACTTTATCAAAGTAACTACACAGTAGTACCTTTCAAATGGATAGCTTCTGCCTGATGATTGAGCTTCCTGCAGTTTAGGTACAAGCCCTGAGAAAGTGCAGTAAGAATGGACTCTAGTTCTTGGGAGTGGGAATAATTGTCCGGAAATAGATTCTGAGGTTGAAAGTGAGGGCTATAATGAGGAGTTTCATGACAAGTGGAAATGGGGTGTCCTGATAGAGTAGTTTGAAGAGATGTAAGTCAGAACAAGGTTTGCTATACCAATCACAGGGAGCCATTTGACATTAAAGAGTGCAAGGCATTGATGCTCTTGGCATGGGGAGTTGGTAATAAAGCTGCACATTTGTTGGAATTTGTTTGCAATATTGTGTTGACTCCGTACGAGGCTGTGGAAAGGCCATATTCCTGCTGTGCAATAAGATGCCTTTGACAGTGCCAGCTTTGGAAGGTGGGCAGAGAAATTGAGATAGTTTTGGGGCCTAGAATAGTAGGTAGTTGACTTTTGATCTGATTTTCCCAATGCGTGTCTGAAAGTTAAGGTTTGGTTTTGCCGGAGGCCAAGGTACCTAAAGGAAGTTGTGATGTTCATCATATTGATCATTGCTGCAGTGTTCTTAGCTATAGGGGTTATATATTGCCAAGGATATAACAGCTGGCCAGCTTCCAAAGTTTCATGGCACTTTCCAGGTGCCAAATCTGTCAGGCAGCTTGAGTGGAGCTGACTAAAATCCAAGTTTGGGATCTAAATCCACTGATTTACTGATGCCAAAAAGTACACACCTCTAAGGCTTTCAATGATCAATGACTGACTTGTGCTATTCCTTTGCTGGGAAAATAAGCTCCATTTGGGAAACAATACTTCCATTTTATTAATTGTGCTAATTATTTCCTCTTTCCTCTTCAGGAAAGATATTTTAAAGCTAGGAGTTTGTGTTTTAATGCACTGTCACAAGACTGTACTTTACTTTTAAACAAAATCACTATTTTTTCTGTCAGTTTAAAAGTTGTTTAAAGTAACTGAAAAACATTTATTTCTGTAGAGAAATTGTGTTTATTTTACTTTGTAGGGTTGGCATAGAGTTTTAAAATGCTTTTTACTGAGCTTGTCTTGAGAAAAAAAGTGACCTTTTGAAAACTTTATTTTTATTGGCATTTGCTGCTTATTTTAACTGGGAAAGAGGCACCAAATTGTCAGTCACATGGTCAGTCCTTTTATGAGCCACAAAAAGAAAACGTAAAGCAAACAGCCTTTGCCACCACAACAGGCTAGCAATTTGCTTCAGCCACAGGTGGGTGTCTCTGCTGTGGCCATTTGTTGTACCTCAGACCGCTCATCTTTTACCCCAGATCCTTCTGGTGTAGCACCTACAACCACTAAGTACTGGGGTTAGCCACATCCTCTGTGGCTGTTGGGGTCCCCTTAGTGGGTAAGAGGGAGCCACTCTTGTATGTCCTGGGAGACAGAACAGGGAAGGCTTCCCTCTCTTGTTAGAAACTTGTGCTCATCCCTAAGGAAGCTGCTGCTGCCACTAATAACATTGTTGGCCCCATTTTTCCTGTCAAAAGGAAGCAGAAAACTAATCATGTATCTGCTCCTCCTTAGATGTCTTTAGACAGTAGTAGTTTACTGGGTCTCTGGCTCAGGGTTTAATTCAGGCTATCGATCCTTCTTGTAAGACAGATTCTGGTAAAATAAAGAGGAATGCTTCCTCTCCTGAACAGATTCAAGATTCTGAATATATAGAGGAGGACAAAGGGACAGATACATGGTTTTCTCCTCAGATTTCTGATTCAGACACAATAGGAGAGCTCAGTTTCAGATTATTCCTGTGGGGGGGGGGGGGGTTTCTTTCTCTGAAACTATTTCTACAATGTGGCAATGTTTTCAATGGGAGAACACTGAGGTGTTTCAGTCCCTCAGAAACTACTATGAGCTATTACAGAAGGAATTTCCAGAACCTGCACCAGCTCCTCCAGTTTTGTCTACATTGGGAGTGTATGTTTGTGAGCGTGTGTGTGTGTGTGTGTGTGTGTGTGTGTGGGTGTGTGTGTGTTACTGCCTGCAATGTTCCTAATAGTCAGACAGCTGCTCCTAAAAGGGCAGATTGGATGTTTAAAGTTCCAGTTTTTTAAACTCTGTTCCCAAACCTGAACCAGCAGCTACAGCTTTAGTTAATCTTACTGCTGCTAAACATTTATTTAATTTCAATCCTACTCTTTCTGACGAGGATGGGAAAATTATTGATAATATGTGAAAAAAGTGTATGTTTTTGCAACTTAAATTTTCAGAATTTTGAACTGTCAGGCTGATATGTTAAGTTTTTTTTTACTAATTGTGACACTATGAGGAATGTTTTGTCTCTAGTTTCTTCTTGTGAGTCAAAACCTTCTTTAAGTAATTTCATTTCTTCTGTTGTTCAAGTCACTACTCATTGTATACAGTGTGTCTGTATGACTCTCTTGATACTTCTTCAGGAGCTATAGCCACTGGTACTGCTTTGAGAAGGTTTGCATGGTTGCATTTTAAGAACCCCCCGGAAGATGTTAAAATGAGATTTCAAACTCTCCTTTGTATATAGATTTAGTTTTTGGCCCCTGTGCTTAAGAGGTGAATACAAAGTGTGATGAAATGGGTAAGCTGATACAGGGAATCCCTTAGATTTTTCAGTCTTCCTTTTTCCAAGTTTTCCAAGGGATTGTCTAACTCCTCACCCAGGTTTAATAAGAAACAAAAGTAAGCAGTCTAAACAAAATGTGTGTGTGTGTGTGTGTGTGTGTGTGTGTGTGTGTGTGTGTGTGTGTGTGTGTGTGTGTGTGTGTGTGTGTGTGTGTGTAAGTGTGTGTGTGTAAGTGTGTGTGTGTGTGTGTGTGTCTGTCTGTCTGTGTCTGTGTCTGTCTGTGTGTCTGTCTGTGTGCCTGTCTGTGTCTGTCTGTGTCTGTGTCTGTCTGTCTGTGTCTCTCTCTGTCTGTGTCTGTCTGCCTGTGTCTGTCTGCCTGTGTCTGTCTGTCTGTGTCTGTCTGTGTCTCTGTGTCTGTCTGTGTGTCTCTGTGTCTGTGTGTCTGTGTCTGTCTGTCTCTGTCTGTGTGTCTGCCTGTGTCTGTGTCTGTCTGTCTGTGTGTCTGTGTCTGTCTGTGTCTATGTGTCTGTCTGTGCATCTGTCTGTGTGTATGTGTCTGTGTGTCTGTATGTCTGTGTCTGTCTGTGTCTGTCTCTGTCTGTGTCTGTCTGTGTGTCTGTCTGTGTCTGTCTTTGTCTGTCTGTGTGTCTGTGTCTTTATGTGTGCGTGTGTGTGTGTGTGTGTGTGTGTGTGTGTGTGTGTGTGTGTGTGTGTGTGTGTGTGTGTGTGTATGCAAGCAAGCAGGGGCTGTGTGTGTTTGTGGATGCGAGTTACATAACACCAACGATCTTTATATCATTGTCCTTGATTTCAGACCTTTCCTCCTCTACATTACTTAGTTATTTCAGGGTTTTTAGTGGTGCTCATTCAAGACCACGGTGGTGGTGCTGCGGTAGTGTTGTCACCTCACAGTAAGATGCTGTCCGGTTCGATTCTAAGATAGACCGTCTTCTGCGTGGAGACATGCGTGAATGGGCATACCTTTGTTGAAGGTTGTGCGTCAGGACTGGTAACTCGGTACGCAAAAATCAACTACCAATCATTAGCAGACCGGAGTTCTGCTGTGGCGACCCCTAACCGGGAAAAGCCGAAAGACACAAACAAACAAAGTGGTGCTCATTCAAGAAAGAATTGCATCTCATGTGCTTTTTACAAGGGGTGGAGAGTGAGGGAAAAAGTTTAATACTGATTATGCCAAGTTTGCTTGCACTGCTATTATAATGCTTATTTTTTTTTTATTCAGAAGGTTGTGCTTTCTACTGTTATGGTATGCTGGTGAAAGCTGAAACTGTACTGTGTAGTACTTTAAAGTGGGAGGATGCTGCAGTCCTCAGATTGTCATATTGTGGAGAAGCTACATAGTAATTAAAAACGTGTTATGTTTGCCATCCATTCCTGTTTGCAATATTACTAGCCTATAATTTCTGTGTGGAACATAGGCAATGTCTTCGAGGGCAGCAGGCGTTCCACCTGCCGCTGAAACAGTGACATATACAGTTATTTGCTCACAGCTATCTCTTTATTAGTTAAAATTTCTTTTGTTGAAATTATTTTGATTTTTACCTTTCTAGAGATTTTGTATATTGACTTATTGGTGCATTGTAGTGGGAGGATGCTGCAGTCAAGGGAGCATCGTCCTTTGCAAAAGATGTGTAGTTAGTACGAACTGGTTGTTCGTTTGCCATATTCCATATTGCAATATTACTTATAATGTCTTTGTATCATAGGCAATGTACTCAAGGCCAACAAGCACTTTATTTGCAGCTGAATAATTGAATTATAAATTTAATTTGCTAACTCCTACCTCTTCATCGGTTACAGATGGCTCATGTGTAATTGTTTCGATACATTTCACTTTTGCCAAGATTGTGCTTATTTACTGCTTTGATCGAATAGTATTGACAAGTTTGAGGGTCCTTTGTGTCATGGAAATGTTCGCAATTAAGCAGTTTTGTCAATAGTGGTGCTGCATTGTGTCATTGCTTACAGAAACAATTTTCAATGTAGTCAATTTTAAACATTCTCTACGTGTGCTATATGATACAATCGGGAAGGTGCATCACAGAACACATTTATGTTTGTACGCATGTCTTGGACTATGCAAGGGGCTTATTTGACATCAGCCCATATGTTAACATGTATCCATCAGTATCCATATGCATTTTATAAGAATGTGGGTTTCAATGCTGTTTCAATCAATGTCAGTTTCAAGGCTAGAGTAGTTTTACTGTTAAGTCTGTTTTTACTGTGGGACTGTTTTGCGTTGCTTACCAGATGCCAATGATTATTTGTTCTAAGCAACTTAGTGTAACTGATTTAAAAACAAGGATTGCCTGTGGGGGTGCACTCGGGGGGGGTGTAAGTGAGTGGGGGGTGGTTGTGGTGGTTGGTAATGAGGGGTGCAAATGTGTGGGTGGATTGGGGTAGAAGGGGTGTGTAAAGTTCCCTAAGTAACTTAGGTGTACCTCATGGTCTTTGTTACTCAAATATGAGCCTGAAGTTCAGTCATACCACCTGTTGTGATGCAAGCCAGCAACTCTCCAGATTTCCAGCAAATGTCAAGGATTTTGGCCTCATACTTTTCGTCTGTCCCTCTTACAGTTTGTCATTTTTCTGGCAAAGTTGTGACCAGTATACTCGTAGAATGATAGGTATTTAAAGTTCAATTGTCTTTTTTGCTTTCACAAAATGTAAGGTGACTCCAATCTCTTCATTCACTCAACTTTCTAAAATTACTCCATGTCTGATTTAAAATCCATCCGTGGGTTGGATCCTTTGTGTGGTCACAGCAACCTCTTCATTAAACAGCTGCCTAATGTGTAAATTATTTGAATTTTACTTCTCCAGAGGTTGTACATATTTACTGATTTTGGTGCCTGGTAATGACAGCAGTCTGAGTACACAGTTCAGGTATAAATGCTGTGATTTGGACTGTGTTGTAATTGGTTCATACACGTGATAGCATTGCTGAATGGAAAAGTGTTCAAAACCATGTTAAAACGCTGTCAATCAGGACTGCACTTTTGCACAAGGAGTACCAGTTTATACGATCAGGAAGGCGAATCAAGCAATATGTACATTTCCACAGCCGTGAGTATGTATACAATGGGGCTTATGATTTGACAATAGCTCAAAGGTAAACTATATCTGACACTGGCCAGATCCATTTTCTTTGCATGTGGGTTACAGTGCTGTTACTACTGAACAGTAGTTGCTACAGAGTGTGTGCTACAGATGTTCAGAAATAGTGTCTGCATGACATTACTTTCCTGTACATTACGGGGTGTCTGCAACAGGTGTTTTCCCAGCATAAATAATGGATTTTTTTTGTAATTAGGCATTTACAAACGGACAAGGTGATTTTGATGTGCTCCCTCCGTACATGTGCACATGCTGACTGTACCAGTTGTGATAGCTGTCATTATTGATTGTAATCATGGTCTCAAGGGTTCAATAACACAACCTGGAACACAACAGCTTTGTGTCAGACAGTTACGCAGCCTGTTGTGTGTTGTTGTGCCACTTGCATAGTATGTCCTTCATTTTTGGCCTATTTTTGAAACAAGAATTGTGCAGGTTATTAATTTTCTGTGCCTTTTGTATCCATTCTTGTGTTGAGGTGTAGTCCACTTTGAACATTCATAAATATTTAGACATATTAATGTCAGTTGAAAATTCAGTTTTTTTTAATTGGACTTTGCATCGTGATTTCACATCTTATTTCCACACTATTACTGCTCTTGGTGCACTTAATAATGATCCCATACAGCTGACCCTGGTGCATGAAAGTCAAGATATCGAAGTAGCCTTTTGCATGTCAATATGCACACGTTTCCTGGGCACAGTAGCCAATACCAGTTTGTGCGGTACATGCCTGATCTACTTGCACATATTAGTAAACAGCTCTGTGCATGACTGGCTGTAATATATCTGTAATCCTTGTATTTGTGATTTACTATTTCTACATGTAAATGAGATTATGCAGATGAATAATTTAGTCTTTCGTGATCCGATTACTCCTGGTGTTATCCCTTCTTTTTTAGTTTCGCTGTTGACATGGCATTTCAAGGTCAGACTTCAAGACAGGTTTATCAGTTTGAGCCTACCTATCACCCAGGAGAGCCTAGGAGGAAACGGCGTATGAGCAGCGGCAATGACAGCGAAGAACCAACAGTACACCCTGAAGGCTATAGTCTAGTGGGTATGCAGTGGTGCTTCTGCGCCCGCTGCACAATTATAAGCACAGAACGTGAATGTCACTGCTGTGTGTCATCACCGCGCACTATCGAAAAATGGAGACAAATAAACTCGGGATCAGAAAGTAATACATGCATCACCATCCACCCGCAATTCAAACCGGCTTGCTTATTACCACACATCCTAGAAATGCTACATCGATATCACTGTATGCTCAGAGGAAGATACCGACGCACACAGTGGACAAACAGGTAAATGTTTCAATGGTTACACTGCTGCTCAAGTGGGACTGACTGGCTACTTGTGCTGCATATTGTAATGTGTAAAGGGAGGGCATAGTAAGCAACATTTCATGTTAGAAGCATTATAACTATACAGCTGTTTGTATGTATGGGGGCTCATATATGTGAGTGGCTAGTGTTGTACGCAACTTGACTACCATTGGTGAAAGCATTGTTGCTTGACATGTATGCACATAGCCACACCATCGCAGTTGTTGAAGGCTCAGAAGCATAATTGGACAAATGTTGTTGACTGCTTAGTACATGGTGCAAATTACTGAAATTTGTTTTGTTTCAGGTTGCACCGCCTGTTAGCCTACAGAGCGTATGTCTTGTGGGTGCATAACAATCGCAAACTTGGATTCGGAAATCGCATGATACATCCTGCGTGTGTTGTAGCACAAATAAGAGCTGAATTTCCAGCTGAAGAAAATGACGTTTACACTGGGTTTCAGCCATTTGAAGGACTGTGGATTTTCTCTGAGCATTGATATGGACTTCTGGTCATCTAAGTTTGTTTATCCAGCTGTAATGATGTTTATATGAAAAGGAATGTTACTATACATTAATGTAACACTCCTGAATGTGCACTGTAATGGAGAGTAATAAAGTGTTTGAATCATCAGATTAAGATGTGTTTGTGATCAATGTTGACCCAACAACGTCTTCATAAAACAATTAGATTTTCAGTTCTGATCAACTCATGTAAACCACCACACAGTCTTGCCAGTAATGCAGAAAGTTGGGTGATTCATATGTACAGTCAACTACAACTACCTGTCAGTGGTATAATGTTTCATTATAGTACGTAGCTGTGGATTCTCCCATGATGCCACTGTAAAAGCAGACTTATTAGGAACATGTATGTGTACTGGATAAAGGAAGGTTAGGCAATGCAACTTCTCTTGGCTATTGTGCATCTAACTTATTTTTACAATTCATTTTTCATGGTAGGTCACAGTATGTTCAGCTGAGATTTTAGACTAATCCATCACGAATTGGATATATGGTTCAATTGCTGATGTTGCTAGCTTCCTCGGTTTGCGTCATAATCCTGCAAAAGCAATAAATGACATAGTTGAAGTATGATTTTTCAGTATGGCACTGACAAAGGCAATAGATGGCACATGTTAATATGGATGCATTGCAGACTAACATATTTAGTTTCTTTTGCTAACAGTCAGAAGTGCTTTGATTTATATCCAGTCTAATCAATGGTGACTCGCACCAAGGCCATTTAGAGACATGATAAGGTACTGCTGCTATGGTGGGTGGGTGCTTTGTGGGTAATCGCGGGAGATTTTTGTGGCTATGATGTCTTGCTCAGCATTGCTAAATGGACAGTCTGACAAGCCTTATCTGCAAGGCCATGGAGCGTATTATCATGGAACTTATAAACAAAGACATTGGCAACCTTCAAACACTGGACCCCACCCAGTTTGGGTTTGTGAAGGGCCGATCTTGTCTCTTGAACCTGATTGACTTCTTTGCATCAGTCTCTGGAGCCATGGACAAGGGTAAGGTGGTCCACACAGCCTATCTAGACCTTGCCAATGTCTTTGACACCATCCCCCACTCTGGAATCATAGATAAACTTACTAAGTTGGGCATTAATCCCTATGTCACCCAATGGGTTGCTAAATGGCTTACTGATAGAACCCACACTGTAAAAGTAGCCGACTCCAAATCCAGCTCCAGACAAGTGACAAGTGGAGTACCTCAGGGTTCAGTCCTGGGGCCGCTCTTGTTTGGCATCTACTTCTCTGAAGTACAGGTCAACACTAAGGGACTCTGGCTAACAAAGTTTGCAGATGACTGCAAACTGGGAGCCATTATCGAATTCCCAAATGATGTGGATACTCTACAAAAGGGCCTTACAGAAACAGATGCTTGGTGCCAGAGCCATGGGCTCAAGCTCAGTGCCAAGAAATGTATTGTTATCCCCTTTGGGAAAAAACATGTATCCATGAATTACCATTTAGGTGGCAGTACACTAAACACAGAAAGTGTGATAAGAGACTTAGGGACACAGGTGGACAGTGGTCTCACCTTCGATAACCACATCGCCACAACAGTCAGGAAATCCTTCTATGTGGCACACCTCATCACGAAGGGCTTTTCATCCAGAAAAAAGGAGGTCATTGTCCCACTGTACTCATCCCTCATTAGACCCATTACAGAATACAATGCCCCATTTGGTATGTACCTCTCAAGACATCTACAACAACTGGAAAGGCCTCAGAAATACCTCACTAAAATAATCACAGGCCTAAAGCAGATGCCCTACGCTGACCGCCTTAAAAAACTCCAGCTATACTCTGTCACATATCGTCTACTCAGAGGCGATCTCTGCTTAACATACAAGGCCATGTCAAACCCAGAGCTGTTGGACATGCTACACTTAAAGAAATCCCAATCCCTCAGAGCTACACGCTCCAGGGATCTAAACCTTGTCATCACAATAAACAAAACGTGCTGGAGCGATAGGTTCCTGACCCAGAGACTACCCAGACTCTGGAATAGATTGCTCATACATGTCAAGCAGAGTGCCTCTTTGGACCTCTTCAAGAGGAACCTTGACGATTGGATGGGAGAAAGGAAATTTACCCCAGGGATCACGTCAGTCACCCTGCTAGACAGGGGTCCAGGAAAGTAAATAATGTGGGAAGAAATAGCCCGGGAATTGTTATGGCTAGGCTTGTATAGGCCCTAGGGCTGATAGCCTAGTACCAACCTATGAACCTATGAACCTATGACTTTGGGGTATTGCTGTCAATTAAAGGATGGGTTCACAACATACACGGCATTTGCCTGTTTGGTGTCACTGGGTAATGAATTACTTTTCTGTTGCTAGCTTTTTAATAGAGATATAGATTAGCCGTGATGCTGAACTTTGTGGAAGTTAGAATGCGAGTAACCCATCATGTCATGCATTATTTTCTAGTGAGTCTTGACTTGCAACATGCTTGGACAATTCAGTCTTCAGTTCACAATGTATTTTTCTTTCTTGTAGGTGTACAACAGCCATGCCTCAGTGCTTTGCATATGGTTTCCACATTTGCTGAGACTGTCTGCCACCCAGTGTATTATTCCATCAGTTTCCAGGTGATATTAAACTGTGCACCTGATGGGTGGTTAACTGTGGCACAGATGTCGGTAATGTAAGTCAGTTTGTCAAAGCTGAGGTAACCAGTGCAAAGTCACAGCATTTCCTTTGTTCAAACCATTTTGAAGAGAGCCAGATTGAAGCCACGACGTCCAATTAGGAGACTAATTAGAAATGTGGTGTCTACACTATTTGGTTTCTCCACAAAAAATCCACGGACATCAACAATACGTCGCCTTCGGCGCAAACAACACAGAAATGTAAGTAATTTTGAGGTCAAATGTTTGCTTATTTGTTTAGTCACGGATTTGTCCAGTAAGTACTGTGGACATCGTAATGGTTGTTATAACTTGATGCATTTTCTAACCATTGCAGCTTATTGATGAACTACTAACTACTACACAGCCCACATTGCCGGAGATTGTGACGGAACAACTGTCGCAAGACCACAAGGTAAGTATTTGCTGTATTCAATTTTTCAGTTGAGTATCATGCTGTGATTTTGGTCACCTTTCAATTGTAACATGTGGTTGAGGTTAGACTGTGTTGTCTCTGACAGCTTGACAGTGCAGTGAAACATAAGTGAAGTGAAATTGGGGATCCAAGATGGCTGCTGACTAGATTAGTCCCTACTCACTGAGCTCCTCACAGTTATTTAATGTCTAACTTTTTTTACAACTTTGGAGTGATATTTTTCCTCAGTTTTTTAAACAAAATACTTCTCTAAGAGTTTGTCTTCGTATTTGGATTATTTTCTTCCTTGGAAATCTCAGCTTTGGAATTATTTTACCTCAGAACAGTTTTTGTGGCTTCAATTGTCTTGGACACATCCAGCTTAAAGACTCCTCCCAGATTCTGCTATCCTGACTTCACACCTCCACTCTGGGCATGGCTGCTAAATCTGACTCCATGGAGACACAGGCAACAAAGGCCAAATTCTCTTCAATGCTCTCACCTGAGAAGGATACCAGTTCAAAACGACTAAGAACCACTAGACATCCTTCTGAAAGTACTAAAGTAAGTAATAAAGATGCAAATGACTCAAACTTTAATTTAGATGAACTAAAATTAGCATTACAACCAATTCAAAATGCTATTCAAAATTTCTCTGAACAATTTACTGACTTTGGTAAGACTCTAAAGCAAATAAGTGAGAGAATGGATATTATTGAAAGTAAAAATACTGCTTTAGAAATAAGAACTGACACAGTGGAAAGAGATATTAAAGCTAAAGATAAGATTATTACAGAAATTCAGGCTAAATTGCTGGACTTAGAAGCTAGAAGCCGTAGAAATAACATTATTATCAGAGGTTTGCCAGAATCCTATGAAAATCAAAACTTGTTATCAGTGACAAAACAGATTTTTGAGGCATTATTAAACTGTGAGGCAACTTCAAAAACTGTAATTATAGAGACAGCACATAGAGCATTCCATGCCAGTCAGGATTCTACCTCTCCTCAGATCATATATACTAAGTTACTGAATTTTCAAGACACTTTTCAGATTTTAGAAGCAGCAAAAACCAAAAAACAGTTTGTCTGGAAAAACCATAAACTGTCATGTTCACAGGATCTTCCTCAACAAATAAAAGTGAAAAGACAAAAACTTTCACCTTATTGTGCAGATCTTATTAAAAGAGGGATAAGGTTTAGAATGAGTTATCCGAATACCATGTCTTTTACTTATAATGACAGAAAGTTTACCCTTACAGATCCTAAGGAAGCAAAAGAAATATTCCTAAAAATATTCAAGAAGCTTCCTGAATCTATGTCTTAATAATGCATTCTTTATCAAGCTTTAATTGTGCTAATATTTTTTAGCTAATATGTTGTGTCTCTAATTGAAAAAGTGACTTAAAGTACTTAATTGATTCATAATTGTCTATACATAAACAGTTAATTAAGCTTTTATTATAGTATGCTCAAGTTCCTTTTATTGTTTTTGACAGTTATCACTAGTTTAATATTTTAACATTCTCATATATTTAGTTGCTGACATTGTGTTCCGTTGTAACAGCATATGAATCTATATGTAAATATACTGTTATTGCTGAAATTTCTCTTATGACATTTTGGAGGGAATCTATTCACCTCTCGAGACTTTAAAAAGTGTAAGATTGTTCATTTTTGCAGTAACAGACTCTCCGATAGACACACGCGCTTTATGTTGAATCTACGGAGCCTCAGAGTGACGTCATCACTTATACAAGCAATTTGAGTGCATACAGACATCGGGTAATTCTAAACTCAGCGCTTTACAGTTTAAGCTAATTATCGCGCTGTGTATTGTTGAGCAAGTGAAGATTTCATGGTATGTGCAGAGTTCTTTTATATGAAATACGCTGTTGCAAGCTAAACGGAGATGTTGGATGCTTCATACATTTTGTATGCCTTTAAGAAGCTCAATAGATATTGTCGCAAAGACGGAAGCATCCTTATTGTGAACAAATGGTATGGTTCTCTTCAGTTTAAAGTTTATAAATGCAGATTTTTTTAATATTTGATTTATGTTAAACTCAAGGTAAACAGCATAGATGTATTTTACAGGGGTCGTGTCTTCTTAACAAGTGGACTGGTCTGTATGTTACTGAATGCAACTGAGAGATATGTCTCAAATTATGTGTTTACGCTAACATTTCAGTTCAAAAAGTAACTTACACATTTATTCCATAACGCGATTATCTCTCAATGTTTTATTTAGATGGGTATGACTTATGTTAGTTCAGTATACCTTTCTGTTCTAATATTAAGCCCTTATATTTAAATTTATTTGATGTTTTTAAATAACAAATTTCTGCTTATTGGATTAATAACTAAATGCACTGACATCTGGATGTATTTTTAGATTGTGTTTTTTTCTGTAATGGTATCTAGTTAAAACTAACTGGAAAATTCATTCTACTTCTAGATGCCAAATCTGAGGCTTTAAGTTAAATGACAATAGTGATTACCTGATTCATAGATGGCTGTTTAAATTTGGGGCAAAATACATACAGATTTTTATGGTCTCTGATAGTTAATGTTTTATTTGGAAATAGTGATGCGTGTTGCTTCTGTGGTCTCTTATTTTACATGTATTTAGGAATATATTTTCCCTGAGACATGGTTAGGGGTAGTTTTTCATCTCTAATGATGGCAAGTTGGTCAGGAATCTCCTTTGAATGGCTTGCCAGATGTTGGAATTCTTTTGGCTGTTATCCTGGTTATATATATTGTGTTGTAATAACCCTTGTGATTTAGAGTAGATCTTTCATTTCAGATCACTTCTGTTACTGGATCTTGTCTCTTATTGTGATTGTTTAGGGTCTATTGTTTCCTTTTTATCGAAATTTAAAGTGTCGCGTTATGTATATTTATGCTATATTTTTGTAGAGGAAGTATAGGCTGCTTTTATAGGCTTGTAATTTTAACAATAGTTTGTTTGCAGACATGTTGTATGTAAATGGCACTTAAGATGGATGATGTTTATGCTGTTATTCTTTACTTAGTAATAGGCTTAATCTTTTTATTAGATTTGTATATATTTGATTTAACTTATTCAGGTTTACAAAATGGCATTTGATGTTGATTTGGGGTCAGATCTTCCTTTATCTTTTAGATTAATATTTATTAGTCCTAGTTTAATGTATTATAATTCTAAACATGTTCTTCAGTTTAGTTAGATATTTGGCTGTACATAATAATTTTAGTTAATTAATCTAGTTATACTCTGGTAATTCAAACTTACGTTTTAACAAACAATATAATTCATATGACAAATTGCAATTTATCTGCTTATTTAGGCCAAAATTTGCATATGAGATTTGCGAGGAAAAACATTTAAATTTTAGACCTTTCTGTATTATAGGAGCCAGTGGTTACAACTGTATAGGGATTGAATATGTTGGACGTCTTGAGTTTAGACAGATTTGTAAATATGTTTAGTTTTATTGTATGGGTTTTAGTCCTTTTAAGGGCTCTAAGTAAAGCTTTTTGTACTAAATTGAAGATTTTGGTAACCAAAAATTCTAATTTATTCTCTTTTTTCTTGATCTTCCTTCTGTAATAGGGGAATGGTGGGCAGGCACTAGGGTTAGAAAGAAATTCCATAATTATTATTTCTTTGTGGGTACATTTATTGTTGTGACATTATCTAATCAAGACCAGAAGAGATGTATTGTTTTTCTGTTGGGTATTAGTTCTGTTCTGTTCAGGTTAATACATTATATTTTCATTAATTTAATATCTAGCCTATATCGCTCTTATGACAAATGACATAATAGTTGAGTCCTGGAATGTTAGAGGAATTCAAAACAAAGCCAAAAAATCCTTATTATTCCATTTGATATTTAAATCACAAGCCAATATTTGTTTTATTCAAGAGACACATATTCCTCGTGATGTTTGGGACAAAGAAAAAAATAAAAAATGGATCAAGAAGATAGTAGCTTCTGGGGATTCTTCTAATTCTAGGGGAGTGGCCATAATTGTTAAACATAAATTCTTAGGGAGTATAATTGATGAGAAATACGACAATGAAGGTAGATGGTGCCTTTTTACAGCTACTTTTCATAATCTTGATAAACCACTTTTGGTTCTAAATTTATATGGTCCTTGTAGTCAACAACATTCTTTTATCTTAAAAATATATAATATACTCACATCTTATAAGGATCATTATATTATAGTAGGAGGGAACTGGAATGCAGTCATAAACCCAGAAATTGACCGCTCTAGCTGTCCCACTTCTTATAATTACCAAGCATCTCTGGCCCTCGAAGATTTAATTTTGGAATATAATTTAATTGACCCACTGCATTTTATAAAAATCTCAAATAAAAAAGAAATTTATACATATTATTCAAAATGTTGTCGCTCTTGGTCTAGCTTGGATTTTTTTCTGGTTTCTAATTTTCTTTCAAAATTTATATTGGATTTTTATACTGAACCCAGATTTTTTTCGGATCACTCAAGAATTGTACTAAATCTAAACATTACTCATAATGATAAAAATAATACTCACAAAAACAATTGGTCGCTAAACAACAATTTACTCTTAAATAATGATATATGTAAACAGTGTTCTGATATAATTCAGGAAATGGAGCATGATCTGGATTTAACAGATATTCCTTATGACGTTCAATGGGCTGCTTGTAAGGCGAGATTAAGAGGAATGTTTATCGGTAAATCTGCATACCTTAAAAAACAATATAATAAAAAAGAAGTTTTTCTAAAGTCTAGAATCCAGTATCTCAAAAATCAATTTAGACTAAATCAAGATATTATTCTTGAAAAGCAAATTATAGACTATCAAAAAGAACTAATCTTACTACATCAGAATAACCTCTCTATAGTAGATTAAAGATTACTAGCTACTTATTCAGAATGGGCTCAAGTTCCGTCTAAAATCTTAGCTAGAATAATTAAAAATAACTTCGATAGACCTAAAATTTCATCTTTATTACACAAAAATAAATTATATAATACAGATAAGGAAATTATACATCTTTTTACTTTACTCTGTACAGAGTTATACTCTAACTCATCCAATTCGTTGATTAACAATCATATAAATAGTTTTCTAAGCTCTTTAAGATTCCCTAAGTTAAATGAAAATAAAAAAAAATTACTTTCTGCTCCTCTTACTTTTCAAGAAATTTCAGATTCAGTTGATAGACTTAAATCGGGTAAATCTCCTGGTCCAGATGGGTTTACACCAGAATTTTTTAAATCCTTTAAGTTGATAACTGTTCCTTTTCTCTTTAAAGTATACAACTACATTAAAATCAAGGACATATCTGATCTTTACTGGAACAGGTCTAAAACTATACTAATTCTGAAAAATAATAAAGAGAAAACAACCCCCTCAAATTACAGGCCCATTTCTTTAATCAATATAGACATAAAGATTTTATCATCAATTTTGGCCAACAGATTAAAACAGGTCTTACCTTCAATTATTTCTCAAGACCAAACAGGTTTTATGTCTTATAAACATGCATGGGATAATACCCTGACTCTGGAATCTATTATTCATCTCTTAAAAAATTATTCTAACCCAATATATGCATTGATTCTTGATGCATCAAATTCATTTGATAGAGTATGTTGGGATTTTCTTTTTCAAACTATGACATGCTTTAATTTCCCCATATCCTTTATAAATTTAATAAAAACATTATATAAGGATATGTATACTAGTCTGTATATTAATGGTTACACGTCTTCCCCTATAAAGATTACCAGAGGTACAAGGCAAGGTTGCCCCTTGTCCCCTTTTCTTTTTAATATATACTTGGAACCACTGCTGTTATATATTATTCAAAACACCTTTCATAATATTCCGAGGATCTTTAACACAAAAATTTTTTTTCTGCATTTGCTGATGATCTAGTAATATATTTCCAAACTCCATTATCTGACCTTAGTAAAATAACAAATTCTATTGAACGTTTCTCTCTTGCTTCGAATTATCTTATAAATCCTTCAAAAACCCATATTCTTCCTTTAAATCATAAGGTTCATAAATTGTATTTGTTTTCTGATTCACAAATCCAGATTACTTTTGGTGTGAAATATTTGGGAATTAACATGGAGCACAATAATCACTCCTCATTTCAAAACATCATGAGTAAAATATGGAAATCTATAATGTCTGACATGAATAGATGGGAACAGCTAAATTTGTCACTTTTATCAAAAGCTGCAATAATTAAAATGAATATTCTTCCAAAATTTTTATATCAATTCAATTCTTCGGATCAGATAATTCCCAAGTCTTTTTTCGAGAAGGTAAATAAAGAATTAGCAAAATTTATGTGGTTTCCCAAATCGGTTAGGATCTCCTATTCTAGATTGTCAATTACTAAAGATAAGGGAGGTTTGGGATTACCAAATTTCTATCTTTATTATCTAATTGTTTCAGCAAATAAGCTATTAACTATATCTAACTTTAATAGTAGTAAAGGTATTCAGTACCCAATATGGGTTAGGATGTGGTATCATTATATTTTATCTAAAAATATAAATCCAGAGGCCATCCTTTTATTTATTTAAATATGAAGAGCACCTGTACAATTTCAACCCTTCTTAAACACAAGATTAAGGCTTTTCAGAATTTATTAAAAATCTGCAATGTTGATAAGTTTTTTCACCTCTTTCAACCACTTCATCTAAATCCGAACATAATGTTAGATAACTCTCCATTTAATCTAACAAATTATCCTCTTATTAAAAAGTTAAAAGTTTGGGATATTTTGAAATATAAAGACTTGTCACTAGCAAATTTACATAAGATTCTAAAAGTTAGTTGGAAATACACTACAGTTTTACGTCAAATAAGAGAGGTAATTATGATCAAGTTTGATCTCATAAAACCTACAGAACTTGATCTTAATAATTTAAAAATGATAATTAAAACATTATCGTCATCAGTGAAAATGTTATCAAAGTCTTAAAAACTGATAAACAAGTTAACATTAGACCAGAACTGTATTTTCTCAAATACCTGGTTGAATCATAATTCTCAAATAACTGAGAATCAAAAACTTCTAGCAATCAGAAACACCAGAGAATTTACTCCATTTAAGAAATTGATCTACACACAATTAATGATTAGCAATAACGCCTATCATACTCCATATAAATTAAATAAATTTAATGCCAGTAAATCTCCATCGTGCACATGTTGTTCCTTTCCCCAAGCTGACCTTTTACATATCCTGTGGTATTGTCATTTTTCTCACAAACTTTGGACCTCTTTGAAGGTAAGACTGCAGAGAATGGGGTATCATAAATCTACGCTGTCCTGGGAATTTGCTATACTTCATATACCGATAGTTCATCTTTCCAAACTGGATACTCACGTACTTATTTTTATTTGTTCGCTTATAAAACTTTACATTACTCAAAATTGGCTTGATCGTACTAAATTAAATTGGGATACTTTTCAAAAAAATGGCTTACCTATATATTGATGCTCAAAAAAACTTGGTTAAGAGTCCAATAAAAATGACTTTAAAAAACAGAGTGTTGGAGAAGGTTTTAAGTATTATTAATAATTAATACCCTCTAGAGTTTTTTTTTTTTCCTGGTCTTGATTATTAGCTCTTTTATTTTTGTTAACCATACTTTATTTACATTAATGTGTATAATGTCTTAATTTACCACTGATTTTATGGTTACCGATTGTATATAGTGTATATATTGGGATTTGTTATTTAATGTTCTTTTTTTAACTCCAACAAGAGTTGCATTTTGTTTTATCAAATTGTTAATCTTTATACAACTCCTAAATGTAATGTTTATAAATCAATAAAAAGTTTTTTGAGAAAAAAAAAAGTGAAGTGAACCAGCAGCTGAGTTAGTACAGCAGAATGATGAAGAGCAACCAGAAGACCGTCCAGCCTGTCAAGAACATGTGGAGGTAAGCTGGAATCCGTACTTGCAGAAAATAGACTAGACAAGCATTGATTTCTATAGGCAATATGAGAATTGCTATTGTCAAGTGGACATGGAAGAATGTCTCTGCTCTTAATGTCGTGTCTTCACACAAGAGTGTGAAGTGTTGACAGACTTGTAGGCTTTCATTGATAAGCAATCCTCGATTCATGGAAAACTGGTTTATGAGTTGATGACACAGCATGTCATGTCAGCCATGTGTAAATGGTGTTTTCCTGATTCATGTTTGTATCTAATGAGAACAGTTCATGGTTGACAGTCGATTTAAGGAGAGGATTTTTATGTACACATTTTTAATAAGGGGGAAAGTACTGCACTAGGTCACAGCAAACCTTTGTAGCGTGCTGAAAGATATACATGAGAATGTAAAACTTAAAAACAAAGTAATCTGAAGGAAGGGGCCTGCTCAGAATCCAAAAATCTGAAATTTGGCATTTTGGTTTACTGTCTGGAAATTGGTTGATGCCATGTGTATAATTTGTCAATTGAAATTCAGCCATTGAGGTGGATGTACTCATCCACATTTTTTTTCCTACATTTAAGATGTTGACAGAGTACATTCTATGACTATGCCCTTAGTAATGTCAATGCTATTGCAGGTGCAAGCAGCAGAATTGGAGGAAGAGGTGGTGCAAGACATCGAGGTATACACAATGGAAATTCAGAGTTGTAGTATGAAGACGGTGACATGTCAAACAAAGTCAAAGTTCCAGAGAAAAGGTTGTAGTGTGGGAGTGCAAGCCAAGTTAGAGGATCGAGTAAGCCAATCTTGTAAGATGATTGATGCAGATGTACAGTTTCCAGAGGTTGCAGTGTCACCATTGATGGACCACATGTATGTCAAAAAGTCCAAAGTTGTTCAGATGGAAAGGAGGGATTTGAAGTTTACAGTTGTACAGAATTGGGAACATGTAGCAGGAGAGTGACTGAAGATCTTCAGCAAGAGGATTATGGTGTCAAGTGAGGCATCCACAAGTAGATCCAGTACATATACGCCTCTACAGATAAAGGCTTGCAGCACCTCAGTCAAGCTTCCAGCAGACGTCCTTCAGACAAGCATGATTAGTGAATCCTCATTTTCACAGTGCGGAGGTGATGATAATGAGAAGGATGCAGACCGGTGCTACCCTTCAAGCAGCACGTCAACCTCTGAGATGGAAGACACAGTTGAAGAACTGGACGAAGATGAAAAGATGATACGTGAGCCCCAGTTCATCGTATTCGAATCGCGTCTTGATTCTCTACTCTTGAAACTGACACGTCCTCAATGCAAAACACCAGCAGTGGAAGTGGAAAAGAGATTGAAGATGGGTTCCTGTGTGTTTGTGAAGGTATCCTGCATTAGTGGACATGAGGTTCTGGAGTGGCAAAGTCAACCGGTAATAGGCCAAATGTCAGCTGGAAATCTACTTTTTGAATCGTCTGTACTTTTCAGTGGAAGTACATATGCCCATATAGGTTCATAGGTAGGTACTAGGCTATTGGCCCTAGGGCCTATATAAGCCTAGCCAAAAAATGTACCCTGGCTTTCGCCACCCAAGAAAATTATTTTCCTGTGCCTCTGTCGAGCAGAGCCACAGAAGTGATCCCTGGGGTGAATTTCCCATTTCCCATCCAGTCATCAAGATTTTTCTTGAAGAGTGCTAATGAGGAGCTCTGTTTGACATAGATAGGTAGTCTGTTATGGGAAGTCTCTGGGACAGGAATCTATCCCTCCAGCATGTTCTGTTTATTGTGGTGACAAGGTTTAGGTCCCTAGAGCGTGCAGCTTGGAGGAATTGAGATTTCTTTAAGTGGAGCATGTCCAACAGCTCTGGGTTTGACATAGCTTTGTACGTTAGGCAGAGATCGCCCCTGAGTAGGCGATATGCGATGGAGTAAAGCTGGAGTTTTTTGAGACGGTCTGCGTAGGGCATCTGTTTGAGGCCAGTAATCCTCTTTGTGAGGTATTTCTGTGGTCTTTCCAGTTGTTGTAGATGTCTTGTCAGGTACATACCAAAAGGGGCTTTGTACTCTATTATGGGTCTAATGAGTGATGAGTAGAGGGGAACAATGACCTCTTTTTTTCTGGATGAGAATCCTTTTGTGATGAGATGAGCCACATAGAAGGATTTCCTGACCACTGTGGCAATGTGATTATCAAAGGAGAGACTACTGTCCACCTGTGTCCCAAGGTTTCTTATCACATTTTCAGCATTACATAGACTACCAGCTATGTGGCAGTTTATGGGTACAGAGTTTTTACCAAAGGGGATGACAATACACTTTTTGGCATTGAGCTTCAGGCCATGGCTTTGACAGCAGGTATCTGTCTCAGTGAGGCCCTTTTGCAGTTTGTCCACATCATTATTGCACGATTCTGTGCATATGTAGGACTGGAATTTATAAGTGAGACAACCTTCTATTCAGTTCAATGAGAGTACTTGTTTCCAGTGTTGCAACATACTTGGACTGAGCATCAGAGACGGCTGCTGGAAGATGAAAAGGGTAAGGAAATCAGGCTTGCTAGAGACGGGCAATGCGACAGTCCTGGATATTCAGCAAAGTATTGCTGCTATAGTATGATGGACTTGGATTCTGGAAAGATCATCGATTTTGACCTGGAGCAGGTTACCACAGGAGTTGCTTCTGTAGCACTGGAGAAGAAAGCTTTCAAGAAATGTATGACTAATTTGCTGGATAAGAATCTAAAGGTAAGACTTGTGGAAACTGACAGACATCGTGGGATTAGATACTTGATGCGGAAAGAATTTCCAGAGGTTGAACACCAGTTTGATGTGTGGCATATGTCAAAAAGCCTGACAAAGAAAATAACTGAAGCAGGAAAAAGGCAAGGAAGACATGAATTACTGCAGTGGTGCCACAGCATTTCCAATCACCTGTGGTGGTGTGCTGAAACATGTGAAGGAGATGAAGTTGTCCTTAAGGAAAAATGGTGGTCTTTGCTCTACCATGTTACAGACCGTCACAGCTGGAGTAGTGCAAAGAAGGTTTCCTGTTGTGGTCACGAGATGCCAGTGATAGACAGAGATGAGAAGAAGTGGCTAGAAGAAGATGATGCGTGTCACAGCTCATTAAGGAAGATTGTTTCAAACATGGCATTTCTTAAAGATCTGAAGCACATCACGAAGTTCTGCCACACTGGAAACCTCGAAGTGTTCCATGCATTACTATGCCGGTACTTCCCCAAATTTGAGCACTTCAGCTTTGCAGAAATGAAAGCACGAATCATACTTGCCATCCTTGATCATAATGAGAACCACAACTGGGAACAAGCAGTTGTCCAATGCCCTACCAACAAGTCAACTTCTAAAGGAGAGCTTCCATACAGAGTGGTATGCCCAAAGGCCAAACAGGAATGGGTGGCGAAACCAATATTTGAGAAGCGAACGTTCGACTACATTTATGACCTCATGATGGAAGTAGTATGAGCCAAAAGAGGCATTTTAGAAATTTCACCCATGTTGGTACCAACTTTGCCAAAGAATATAGCTAGGTGTGAGCAGCCAGAGAAGACACAGGTGATTGCAAAACACATTTCTAGATTTGGAAAAAGTAATGAAAAAGCAAGGTGATATTTTACAGTAGCAAGTCCTGTTTACTGTGGTGTTTACATATGTCAGAGGAGTATATGCTATGTGTGTGGACTAAACAGTGATGCTGAATGTTATAACAGTTTATTTATTGGATTCCTAGAGATGTGTTGTTGTCATGTAGTTTAATAATTGGATTGCAATTTATATCATATAGTGGTGTCAAGCATGTCTGGGTGTAATGTAGTACATCTGTGGTGTGTTTAAGGAATCAATGAATGGTGATATGTGAAAGTCATTGACCCTTTATTATTATGAACCCAATCTCTGTTTGCAGCTAGTAGTGTTTAGTTGGAATCTGGTGTGGCTGAATAAGTAGGTTTGAGGTTAAATAACTGATAATTCATTTCTAGGAATTTTTGTATTTGGTCACATTTGTGACATGGTGTTGCTGATGACATTGTTTGTGGACTGTAATGTTAATTTAGGTGAGCATGTTGACAATGCACTTGTAGGTAATGTGTGCTGATTCTTGAGGAGCCAATTTATGGAGAGTACATATGAAAAGGAGTATTAACGACTTTCTGTGATAACTGGAATCTATGCTTGCGGCCTGAAGACTGGGTATTGATATAATGCAGGTGAGTAACACTTACTTATACCAATTCACTCGTAAAAATCACTTAATGCGCCTCATCATTCCATTAGAAGTGGTTGTGGCTGAGTCGGATAAGAGCCCTGTTGTGTGGTGCCTGACCCTCTGTCTAGCCCCCCACAGCCATGTACACACCCTGCACGTTTCACTTCTATCTTTGATCTGCTGCCGATGGCGGTACTATGTATTTATTATGTTCCATAAGACCTGACCTCATTTCAGTCACCCCAGGCATCTACCCACCATGTATTGCCATCTGTACTACCCACTCTCTATACGGTCTCTCTGCTTAATCTTTCCCTACTATTTCCTCCTAGTCTCTGCACCGGCTTCCTCCATTTTACCAAACAGTGCTTTATATCTGGCTCAGTCTACAGGCAAAATTATTTCCAGTAAGCTTTATAAGTTCATCAGTGCTGACTGTTACTATTATACTAATGTTTCAATATGTGCCATCAGAGATGTAACCAATGCTCCTATGTATATATGAATGTATACTCCATGTATATCCACTGTCCCTCATGTAACTGTTTACTAAAATGTTGTTTGTGGCTTTGGCTGGCATTGTTAACTTGCATTTATATCAATTTTATTACTTTTTTGTTACCAATTCTATACTTAAATCTTTGTGTGGTGTCCAGTCTTGTTTTCCTGGTAAACAAATGTAAATAAAATAAATAAAATATTAAGCAGTTTATGTATTATCCTGTCAACTTTGACATTCAGCTTTTCACAAGTTTTGTACATTACAGGTGTACTTGGCAAGTTGATAACGATGCTTTGAAGTGTTTGTGACATATGAAACTGAGCTAAAGTATAGTTTAGAGAAACACAAACAGGGCTGGGCAGTGTTAAGTACCTCAGTATATGTAACCTATGATTTTTGTTTGACCATTAATAAAACTTGGGGGCTATTGTAAATTAAGTCATTCACTAAGTTGCAGGCTGGTCCAATGGAAGACATTGATAGTGGCACAATGCTGAATTAGGTTGCTATTGGCATTGGGGATTGTTGGCACTATTACACTGGACAGTAGATGGTGCACTGTTGGGTCAGGTGTATGTATAATCAAAGTGAGGAGCTGTATTTGCAGCAGTCGATATTTTCCAATACCAAAGCAGACTGGTGAGAACAGCGTGTAGTGCATAATTACCTTGACATACTGTGTGGCAAGCATCTGATATTTGGAGAATGTGATGGTCAGTCTAAAAAAAATTATTGCAAGAAATGGTCAAACTGATATGTGTTGGACAATGATGCATATAAATATTGCACATTTGGGTGTTGTGTTGAAGCAGTTTATGTAGTGGTTGCTTGAATGGTGAAGTTCCATACATGTTTCAGTCAGATTTTTGGACAGCTGCAGTTACGATATATGGAGTTAAGTGATAAAGATTACTGATTCTTGGAAAAAGTCAGGTGTCTAACATTAATAACGTGGTACATGTGAGTGGAAGCAAGATGATTTGCATGCGTTATGCGTGGTGACGTGAGTGCAGCTCTGACTGCAGTTGCAAGTAGTGTTGTGGTGTGAATGGACCTCTGTGATGCTGGCTACTTTGATGCGGTAAAGAGGTTTCTGACAATAGTGCAATGTTAAGTTTGACAGTTGTACATTGTAACCAAAAGCCAGCTTTCGTTGAACGCTGACATAATGGCTTTGGAGACATGGTATAGTATGTTGCATGAGTATTACTTAAAAATTGATCTGTAAGGTATGACCTGAAGAAAAACTGATCTGGAAGGTATGACATGAAGAATTGAAGGTTATCTTCAAATGACAGGTGTTGTGCAAGAACTATCATGGTCGGAGATTTATCTGTGGAGTGGTAATGTGTTGAATCCTGGCAACAGTTTTTTTCGTGAAAAAATAAGTGGCTTTGCTGAGGTATTGCGCAAGGTTGGAAGTGACTGGGACACGTGTTCTCCAAACATCTACTAGTACATGGACACCGAGATGGGCTAGAGTCCAGGAGTGTCCAACCTTTTGGCTTGCTGGGGCTGCATTGAGTGAACAGAAATGGTCTTGGGGCCGCATATAAAATATATCATATAGTTAACTCTTTTGTTGCTCCGGAAGACCACAGTCGGCCTCCTGGCTGTACTGTAGGTGCATTTGAACAATGAATAAATGTAATAAATGCCTAATATTTGCCTTAAAATTCTAATTCTCATTCTAATTCTAATTCTCTAACAGTTAACTCTAACATCTTAGTTTATACATATATATATATATATATATATATATATATTTTTTTTTTCTTTTCTTTTCTTACAAATAAACAGATATTCACTGCAGCACTAGCATTTCTCACTGTAAAAAACATTCCAGCAGTCCAGCTACATAAAATGTCAACATCAGCAGTCCTACAATACTATAATCCACAAAAATAACCCAACAAATTTGCAATAAAGTAAAGAATTCACATTACTGACTTAATAAAACAATTCTGAATAAGCTACAAAAGGGTCTCACCCAAACAAATAACTGGTGCCAGAAATATGGCCTCAAGCTAAATGCCAAAAAATGCATTATCATCCCCTTTGAGGAGAGTGATGTCCCCACAAATTATCACATTAATAAAAATGTTGTAAGCACGCAATAAGTCGTATGGTACTTGGGCACCCAGGTTGATAGAAACCTGACTTTTGACCATCACGCTGTCTCCGTTGTAAGGAAAGCTTTTTACATGGCCCACTTCATTAGTAAGAGTATCTCATCCAGGAACAAGGAGGTCATAACATCCTTGTATTCTTCCTTTACAAGAGCCATTATTGAGTGCAATGCCCCTTTTGGCATGTGCCTCAGCAAAACACCCTGCCAAAAGAAAGACTACAACCATTTCTGACAAAAAAGGTCAAAGGACTAAGTTCACTTAGTTATCCAAACAGATTAAAAAGCTTCTTGCTTTCCTCTGTCTCTCACTGGCCCCTATAAAGTCCATCATTGGCTTGCTTTCCAGGCTAAGAAAGATCCTGCCTTAAGAGACTTCCTCTACCTCAGAAATACTGGTTATACTTAAAACGCTCACTACAAAGACCACAGCCTTCACTGTAACATAAACAAGCCACTTTTTATGGACAGGTTCTTGATACAAAAACCTTCAACTTCTGTAAAAAGCTCCTCTCATTATCAAACAATGTAGTTCAGCAACACGATGGCTGGATGGATAGCCATAAATGTAGTCCTTGGGTAAGTAGCATAGCCTTCATCAAACCAGATGGAAAATCCACATACTAACCTTTCCCAGGTGGATGGCTAAGATCTAATATTGGTTACTCAAGTCTAGTTGCCCAAGAAGAGGGGCATGTTTAACTAAGAATTCCATTTGCAAAATTATATTCAGTATACATAAATCTCTCTCTCTTATACACACACACACACACACACACACACACACACACACACACACACACACACAAAAAAGCCCTACTTGTAAAATAGGCAACCTCGGTAATCACATGACACCCACTCACTGAATGAAATTGTCTGGAAGTCAAAATATCTGAAAAAAAAATCATAATAGAGATGGATTCATCCATGTAATTTCCCACCACCGAAAGGACCATCAGTAAATCAACAAACAACTGCTCGGCAAAAAGTAAATCAATAAGAAAACCATAAACTATAATGCTACATACTGGTGTAAACATATAATTTATGTCAACCCCCAGGTTAATTCATACCAAAAGATTGTTTCAGAGCTTCAGCTATGTACAAACATCTTTCTCCTAAAAATTTTACTCATTGATATTTGCCTTGCTGTAATTATAACTGTAAAAAAAAATGTTTTTAAGTTTATTCTGTACCTCAATGATTCTCACTGTTACGAGATGTAATCCCTGCCATATTGTATGAGTACTACATCCATAATTTGCTCTCTCTCTCTCTCTATGTAGTGTATTATATTGTTTTGTGTTATTTGTGGAGCTTTTCTCCCCGGGCCTCCGCTGAAAATGGACCTGTGTCCAGTCGGACTTTCCCGGTAAACAAATGTAAAATAAAATAAATAAATAAATAAAAATAAACTTCCCTCCAATCTAAAGCCATTTGACATTCAGACATTTTAATTTGTGCAGACGTTGCTCACAGACTGACAGTTTACTGAGCTGTAATGCTGACCTTCGCTTTTGAAAAAAACAAATTCCCAGACTTTGTCAATAGCTCAAAGTGTAGAGAGGATTATTCATTTATTATATATTTATTTATTTTTGGAAAACATCTTTAAAACTGTTAAATTGATTACACACCCAGAAACACAGAAAAGTTATTATGATTATGTAAACCACAGACTGCTGCAAGAAATCAAAGTCACATTAGCACTCTATACTTTTGTCCGAACAGATGAATCATACCTGTCAATTCCAAAAGAAGTAAAGTAGCTTAATAAGAAGGTTATTTGCAAGGTTACATGGCAGTTTATATTGGAAATAAGCAGAGATATTAAAAAGGCTCTGTTTTTCATAATTATGCTGAAAAGTCCTCCAAGGTAAATACAACTTCTGATTTAGTATGGAACCATACCTCTCAACCTTAGAGCAAGAAATCTGGACAAAGCGAAAAATAAAAGTGGGACACAGGCTCAAAAATAGTTATGCATCACAGACACCATTGAAACAACTGTAGCTGCAAACATTATACATCACTTATAATCTTTCTATCCCATTACTGTCAGTTATACATTATATGGCTCATTCAGTCCTGCCTTCTTTTGCATAAAAAAAAACATGCTTTGAAATGACAAATGCATTAAAATAATAAATAAAACACATTGCATCAACATCCTGCAACTTTCTACCTGCAAGCAACCACAGAGCTTTTACTGAAACTAGGGCTGCTTGTTTCCCCAGAATGACAGCTCTCCCTAACTAAGTCTAATGGTATACAATCTACCAGTATCTGGACTACCTGAAATAACTTAAATTATGGGCTGTACATTGAAAGTACACTTTGTTTAATTAAACTATATTTCTAAGCCCACTTACTATATTTTTCAGTAACATCCCAATATCCATTTCCAGGTCACTTTACAAGACATTGGCAGTGGTAGACTTGGCATCCTTCAGAACCCCACAGGCCCATGCTAATACATTGTCCATTAAATTTAAATATCCATCCACTGTAAATGGCAAGAAGCTATGTCTTAAAAAATCTACTTCTGGCATGCGTACCCAAGTATTAGGTTTTGAAACAAAGAAACATATTCTCCACAGTCCGTAAGTCTCTGTCTTTAATAATCATCTACTGTTGCAGCACTCCCAACACATAAGCATACACATACACACTAAAATCCCCAACATTTAAAAAATGACACTGTGCCCACTTGATTTGCCAGTATTGATGATCCGCCAAAGCTATGCTTACTGTTGTCTAATCTACCACTGCTTAGAACCCACCAATGAAAAAACAGTACTAGGTGCTTTTTTGTTTCTCTGAAAAAACAATACAACTTTATATGCTACAGTCCCACATAGTCAGTCCACTACTGACCCATTAACCCTAGGCTGCTGTCTCATTCTTACTCCCTGGAACTGCATTACCTTGGATGACTACTTTTATTTCCTAAGCAAAAGACACAAATTGGAAAATGAGGCAAAAATCCAGACATTCTTTGAAAATCCATACAGTTAAGAGGTATGAGTTCATGTTCAATACAACACTCTCCCTGTCAAGAAAGCCGCAATTTAATGAAAGTGTACTCTTAATGTATGATATATTTGTGAGCTAACTTGTTTGTGTTCAGTAGGTAGACTGATCATTGTTAGCCTCTTTGTGCATGCGTCTCTCTCTGTCATGCACACATATACACACATACACACACACACACACACACACACACACACACACACACACACACACACACACACACACACACTCCTACTTTCACGCACACAATTCTGCTTTCATGCATGCACTCACTCACTCTGTACTTACCTATTAACACAGGTAATTGCTGTCCCTTTCAAAAGCAACAGCGGCAAATCCATACATGAGTCCCTCTTCAGCGAGAACACACACACACACACACACACACACACACACACACACACACACACACACACACACACACATTGATTGTTTGGCACAAAATAATGGCGTAAACACACTGACCCTTTTTTGGCTCAAAAACAAAACTAGAAGGGTGCTTTGGTGCATGCGCACAGCGACATTAGCGTTACAGGTCACGGGAGCGAAAAACACAAAACAAAAAAAGTGTTTTGGGGCATGCGTACATCAATGTTGCAGTTAGAGGTTGAGGGCCACATGGAAGAGCTCTGAGGGCCACATGCGGCCCGTGGGCCGCAAGTTGGACACATCTAGGCTAGAGCACTGGTTTGCAGTGACCTTGTATAAGGTAAGTGAATTACACTTGTAAACACTTCCCAGGAAATAAATGTGAAATGCAGTGTCTGACACTGATCCATACTGCCTGATAGAGATAAACATAAAATGATAATTCTGGTCTGCCTTGAGCAAGACTTAATACATATGTAACTGGCAACTAAGTCCTCAAAACTGTTTATCTGCTACAGTCATGAGCAAGATTTTTTTTTTTTGAGCACTTGGTCACAGTGTTGTGGACAGTGCACTGAGGACAGTCATTTGATTACAGATATCCCGTAATATACAAAGACAGTTACTCTTAAGTGAATAAGATTATGGAGAGATTGCTCACATGATCATATAGAAACTTTTGTGATAGGATCATAGGTTCAAACCTATCTGCCCGAAGGCATTTATAAGTATAGCCAGAATGTGTTGGCTTTTGCTGCCCCATAAGATTAGTTCCTGTGCCTCTTTCCAGCAGAGCCACTGAAGTGATCCCAGTGGTAAACTTTCTGTTTCCCATCCACTCGTCAAGGTTTCTCTTGAAGAGTGTTAGCGAGGAGCTCTGCCTAATGTAGACTGGAATCTTGTTCCAAAGCATGGAAGTCTCTGGGACAGGAATCTATCCCTCCAGCATGTCCTATTTATTGTGGTGGTGTTTAGATCCCTAGACCGTGTGGATCAAGGGGATAATGTTTTCTTTAGGTGGAGCATGTCGATCAGTTCTGGGTTGGACATGGCCTTGTATGTCAGGCAGAGATCACCTCTGAGTAGGCGGTATGCAACCAAGTACAGCTGGAGTTTCTTCAGTCGAGCTGCATAGGGCATCTGTTTGAGGTCAGTGATCCTCTTGGTAAGGTACTTCTGTGGTCTTTCCAGCTGTTGCAGGTGTCTTGTAAGGTACATCCCAAATGAGGCGTTGTACTCTATGATGGGTCTGATGAGTGATGAGTAGAGGGGCACAATGACCTCTTTTGATCTGGATGCGAACCCTTTTGTGATTAGGTGGGCCACACAGAAGGATTTTCTAACCACTTTGGCAATGTGATTATCAAAGGAGAGATTACTATCTACTTGGGGTGCCCAGATCCCTTATTACGTTTTCCGTATTTAGGGGACTACCACCTATGTGGTAGTTTGTGGGTACTTTGTTTTTTCCAAAGGGGATGACTATGCACTTTTTGGCATTTAGCTTGAGGCCATTATTTTGACACCAGGTATCTGTCTCAGTGAGACCCTTTTGGAGGATGTCTGTGTCAGCCAGAGAGTTAATTATAGCCCCTAGTTTGTAGTCATCTGCTAACTTGGTCAGCCATAGTCCTCCTGTGCTTACCTGTACCTCTGAGAAGTATATGCTAAACAGGAGGGGTCATGGGACTGAGCCCTGGGGAACACCACCTGTAACCGGTTTCGAGTCAGACCTAGCTCCTGCCACTGTCACCATGTGGGTTCTGTCCGTTAGCCAATTGGCAACCCATCTTGTGTCATGTGGGTTTATGTTCAGGCTGGTGAGCATGTCTATAATGGCATGAAATGAAATAAAAACAGAGGCAAACATTGTAACATTTCATCTTTATTGCCCATGAAAAAAATAGTGCAACAGTAGTGAGACCTAATGTAACATGTGAAGTCCTGCATTAACAAGACAACATATTCCAAAGTTATGTATTCCCAATTAGTAGAAACAGTCACAGTTGTAGACGTTCCAATTATCTGTGTAGCGTTTAGTTGTCCCTAGTTGGCTTCTCTTTGGCTGCAACTCTCCTGTGTAGTCTGCAGTGAGGGAATAGACAAAGGCAAACATAACCTTGATATCGAATGAGGAATTCCATGCATAAAACAAAGTTGTCTGACTGCCAGGAAAAACTATTACTGCTGTACTATTTCCAAGTTTTGTATGTAAGTATTAGCACACTAAGAACAGAGCAGCAGGCATGACCCCAGTTTTTGAATCATAAGAAACTGATATTGTGTAAGCAGTTAATGGCTGTTGAACCAGAGATGCCTCCAACAAGACTGTCACTTTCTGCAGTTCACCCACTGTGTGGTGATAATTCAGGTAATGGGTTGCTGATAAGAGGGATGCACTGGGGAACCACATTTTCTTTCAAGTATGAATTGCAGGGTTTATATGTCTAGTTGTACAATAGAAGAAAAGTAATTGTACAGGCATTTGAATACCTCTGAAAAGCAAACTGCATAAGGGAATAGAAGCATGTGTTTGGGTAAAGCTGTATGGGCATGTGAGGGCTGTTACACTGCTAATGTAAGTTGTAATACTGGTAGTTTTGGAAAAGTTTCATATGACTATATTTCACCGGTAGACTTAAAATCGTACTGAAAACAGGAATTCAGGAATGCATTTCTGCTGCCTTAGTTCCTTAGTCATTCCAGGGAGTGTTGTATATTACCTGCCTGGGGATACTTGCTGTCTGTGTACTGGTAATACACAGATTTTCATGGTACAAGGTGACATGAAGGCATTCACCATGGCCCACAGCAGTTTCCTTGTAGATATAGTTCTTGTAATACGTAATCTATATAGTGTGTGTGTGTGTGTGTGTGTGTGTGTGTGTATATAAAATATGTGTGTGTATGTATGTATGCATGTATATATATATATATATATATATATATATATATATATATATATATATATATATGGGTCCACTACAGAATCTCGAAAGCTCATAATACCGAAGCCCATAATCCTGAGACCAAAATCCCGAAAATTCAAAATCCCGAAAGCCCAAAATCCTGAAACTCAAAATCCTGAAAACACAAATAATGCTAATATGTCAATATAAAGACACTAATATCTACCAACTGACCCTGACCCTAACCCTAACCCTAAGGTCCATCACTATCGCACACTCACCTGACCCGCGCCCTAACCCTAACTCACTTAAACTGCCCCCAACCCCAATATTTGTCACTATTGCATACATGCCTAACCTGCGCCCTAACCCTAACTCACTTAAACCGCCCCTAACCCTAACATAAAACCAACTGCACACTTACCTGAACCCAACGCATGACCTAACACCACAGGGCTAACAATAGCAAAGCCACAATGACGTCCGTATGTCCATTTTGTGTTTTCAAGATTTTGAGTTTCAGGATTTTGGGCTTTCGGAATTTTGAATTTTCGGGATTTTGGTCTCAGGATTATGGGCTTCGGTATTATGAGCTTTCGAGATTCTGTAGTGGACCCATATATATATATATATATATATATATATATATATATATATATATATATATAAATAATATATGTGTTTATGTGTGTGTTAAAGGCGAATACAAAAATCACTGTAAGATATATATTGAATAGTGACGTGGTGGATGTTTATAAGGAGAAACACACAAAGGGTGTGTAAGCATGTATAATTATCAAAATGCAATTAGACACTGCATACTGTCCTGCAAAAGTCTCCATGGAACATACTTTTGCTGTAGTACATGTATTACTTGCATATAGTGCATTTCAGCAAGGGTCTACGTCACGGTATGATCACACACTGGGCCAGTAAGAGTATTCAGGTAAACCAATCTCAGGAAATACATACCAGCAAACCAAGCTGTGTATGGGCAATTACAGCCAGCACCACTGTTATGTGAATCATGTAATTAATAAGACATAAATGTCTAATTGTTGGCATAATGGTAAACTCTAATCAAAAAAGTGTACATGGGCTTTACAAGACTTTCATATAGTGAGGCAGCGGTGATTTGAGTAAGCAGATGATACCTGAACCTTAAGCAAGTCAAATTAGTATTTTTTTGTCCATTAACAATATTTGGTTTACAGCACTGTTAAAATATTGTGTGTATTTCAGGCAAACAGGATAGCCCAGAGAAAGTAGGTAGTTTTATTTGACAAGTGTGTTTCCAAATACTCTGAACTATGCATCCCTGTTTCATGACGGGAAGCCATGGTGCTGCATAAATAAGTGTCCCACTGTTAGAAAGAAAAGGCTACAACTAGGAAACAGTGGATGAGTCAAGTCTCCTGTGGTGAGGTGTCAATCAAAGGAACAACAGGTCAAATTACCTTTAGCAGTTCGACAGCTAGGGAGGGGAGATGATCTAATAAACTACAGCTCAGGCATCACAAAAGAGTGCAAATTAAGATCTCTGTAAAGAAGAAGCAGTAAAAAAAAGACTTAGAAAGTCTGTTCTCTGGCTTTGTCTCAATTTGTTTTTTTAAGGAGGCATTTAACAGCAGGATATCTTAGTTGAAATTTACAGAATGAAAGACCCCAGTGTATGCATATAAAACTAATGCAGTGACAGTAGTTTCTGAACAAAGAAGCCTGCCTGATGTAATGTGTTAAGGACAAACACTGAATTCTGTGATACATGGAGGTTTACAAAAATGTTTAACTCTCATCAAGATGCTAGACCCCATGTGGCCAGACTCTGAAATTACATATAAAAATATTTAAAAACCTGTAGAGTCCCACAGTGGTGTTAAAATGTTGAAAACATCTAAACACGATGAAATAAACGTTTTTTTTTAGTCTGTGGCTGTGGTTCTCCTTTAAGAAGAAATGGTATGGGGGTTCCAAGAAGAATTCTGGAAATTCCCAAAACCAAGGATAGTCCTATAAATCAGACTGACTATTTAAGAGATTTTGCTCACCGTTTCTACCTTGGCACCATCTTTATCCTACAGAAAGTCTAAATCTCCACTTTTCCATTTGACATCTGATAGTTTCTGACAAATGGGTTCTGAAAATGATTCATCAAGGTAACAGGTGACAATGGAAAGAAATTACTACTTTCCAGGGGTAATTCCTCATCTTTTAGGCCAGATTCGTTTATTTCCACCTGTTCTTCATATCACTTGGTGTCCCAAGGAGGAATAAAACCAGTTACCCCTTGCCAGGTGGGGAACAGAGCTTATTCATAGGTTCATAGGTTGGTGCTATACTATCGGCCCTAAGGCCTATGCAAGCCTAGCCATAACAATTCCCTGGAAATTTCTTCCCACAATATTTACTTCTCTGGAACCCTGACTAGCAGGGCGACTGACATGATCCCCAGGGTGAACTTCCTGTCTCCCATCCAGTCATCAAGGTTCCTTTTGAAGAGGGCCAATGAGGCGCTCTGCTTGACATGTATGGGCAGTCTATTCTAGAGTATGGGGAGTCTCTGGGTCAGGAACCTATCCCTCCAGCATGTTTTGTTCATTGTGATGATAAGGTTTAGATCCCTGGAGCGTGTGGCTCTGAGGGATTGGGATTTCTTTAAGTGGAGCATGTCCAACAGCTCAGGGTTTGACATGGCCTTGTATGTTCAGCAGAGATCGCCTCTGAATAGACGATATGCCACAGAGTATAGCTGGAGTTTTTTTAGATGGTCATCATATGGCATCTGCTTTAGGCCTGTGATTCTTTTAGTGAGGTATTTCTGTGGCCTTTCCAGCTTTTGCAGATGTCTTGTGAGGTACATACCAAATAGGGCATTATACTCTATAAGGGGTCTAATGAGGGATGAGTACAGTGGGACAATTACCTCTTTTTTTTCTGGATGAAAAGCCCTTAGTGATGAGGTGTGCCACATAGAAGGATTTCCTGACTGTTGTGGCGATGTGGTTATCGAAAGTGAGACCACTGTCCACTTGTGTCCCTAAGTCTCTCATCACACTTTCGATGTTTAGTGTCCTGCCACTTATGTTTTAGTTCATGGGTACATGTTTTTTTTCCAAAGGGGATAACTATACATTTTTTGGCATTAAGCTTGAGCCCATGGCTCTTGCACCAGGCATCTGTTTCTGTAAGGCCCTTTTGTAGAATATCCACATCATTTGGGGATTCAATAATGGCTCCCAGTTTGCAGTCATCTGCAAACTTTGTTAGCCAGAGTCCCATAGTGTTGGCCTGTACTTCAGAGAAGTAGATGCCAAACAAGAGTGGTCCCAGGACTGAACCCTGAGGTACTCCACTTGTCACTTGTCTGGAGCTGGATTTGGAGTCTGCTACTTTTACAGTTTGGGTTCTGTCAGTAAGCCAGCTGGCAACCCATCGAGTGACGTAGGGATTTATGTCCAGCTTAGTAAGTTTATCTATGATTCTAGAGTGGGGGATGGTGTCAAAGGCCTTGGCGAGGTCCAGATAGGCTGTGTGGACCGCCTTACCCTCGTCCACAGCTCTGAAGACCGATTCGAAGAAGTCAATCAGATTCAGGAAACAAGATTGGCCCTTCACAAACCCAAACTGGGTGGGGTCCAGTGTTTGAAGGTTGCCAATGTCTTTGTTTATAAGTTCCATGATAATGCGTTCCATGCCCTTGCAGATCAGGCTTGTCAGACTGATGGGACGGTAGTTCCCAGGATCCAAGGCGAATCCTCCCTTGTGGAGTGGGATAACTGTAGCTGTGCACCACTCAGTGGGCACGAAGCCTGAGGTGAGGCTATGATTAAACATGACACTTAGGTGGGGTGCCAGTTCATTTTGTAGTTCATGTAGTACACAACCTGGGATGTCATCTGGCCCCATGGATGCTGTATTCTTAGCTTTGGAGAGTGCTGTTTCTACCTGTGTGGCTGTGATTATCGGAATTTGCCAATCTTTTGGTATTGAGATGGGCCCTTTAGGGGGTGAGAGGGGGGTGAAGTTGGCACTAAATCAATCTGCCAGGATATTGGCAATATTCAAGGATTTTTTTTGTCAAAGAAAGAAAATGCTTGGAGATCAGTTGTGGGTCTTTCTTTCCTAAATCTGTTTGTGGTAGTGCCCAAATTCAAAATGATGTCACTGCACAACCTGTTACCACTTCTTCCCCATTCAGGTTTCTTGTTAACACTAGATTTAGAAGATGCTTATCATTACATCCCTATTTATCCAGATTTCAGGCATTTATTAAGTTTTTTTGTGTCTGGATCACATTATCACTTCTCTGCCTTATATTTCGGACTGTGCACTGCACCAAGAATGTTTGCAAAATGTTTAGCTCCAGTTAGAGCTCATTATAGGCTACAGGGTATCTACATTTTTCCATGTTTAGAAGACTTGCTTATCTTTGCACAAACTTTTTCAAAGTGTCAGAAGTATCTCTCTTGGGTGAGAGAAGTCTTACACAAGCTAAGATTCCAAAAGGACATTCAGAAGCCTTTCTTAACTCCTTCTCACAGGATTTTGTTTCCTAGATGTCAACAAGACACCACAGTTCAAAGAACGTTTCTTCATAGGAAAAAAAAACAGATCTATATCTAGAGCTATTTTGGGGGTTTTCCATTCAGACTTCTGTCACTGTGAAGCAATACCTCAGGATTTTGGATATCATGGCTTCTGATTTCATAGTTTCATAGTTTCATAGTATAGTACTAGGCTATCTGCCCTGGGGCATTTGTAAGCCTAGCCATAGTGATGTGGCATTTGCCACCCCATGAAATGATACAAAAATGTACAGAATAGATTAAGAATACTGTGTCTAGTAGTGACACAATGAAGGTCCCTTATATAATAGAATTAGTTTACTGTGCCCCTGTCTAGCAGTGACACAGATGTGACCCCTGGGGTAAACTTACGATCTCCCATCCACTCATCAAGATTTCTCTTGAAGAGAGTCAGTGAGGGGCTCTGCCTAATACGAACTGGGATCTTGTTCCAAAGCATGGGAAGCCTCTGGTTTATGAATCTATCCCTCCAGCATGTCCTATTCATACTTGTGCCAAGGTTTAAGTCTTTAGCTCTCGTGGTCCTGATGGACTTGGATTTTTTGAGGTGGAGCATGTCCATCAGATCCTGATTGGACATGGCCTTGTACATCAGGCAGAGATCACCTCTGAGCAGGTGGTATGATACTGAATAGAGCTGACATTTCTTTAGTCTGGCAGAATAAGACATATGTTGGAGACCCTTGATCCTCTTGGTGAGGTACTTTTGTGGTCTCTCCAGCTGTTGCAAATGCCGGGTGAGGTACATACCAAATGGGGCATTGTACTCAATCATGGGTCTGATGAGGGAGGAATATAGGGGTACAATGACATCCTTGGATCTGGATGTGAATCCCTTCATGATGAGGTGTGCAAGGTAGAATGTTTTTCTAACCACTTTGGCAACGTGGGTATCAAATGAGAGGTCGCTGTCGACTTGGGTCCCTAGGTCTCTGATTACTTTTTCAGTACTCAGTGGGTTGTTGTCATGATTCTCATGATACCCCTGTCAAGACTTCACATGAGAAAGATACAGTGGTGTCTGAAGTCTCTTTGGTTCCAACACCCTTTGTCTTTTGAAATCCCAATGCTGGGGGTTGTCAGAAGAAAAAATCAAAAGAGATATCCCAAAACCCACAGCTCCATTTCTCCCTCCATGTTCCAAAGCAGTCAGTCACCACAGACTCCTCAGACTTTGCTTGGGGAGCAATTTCAGGAGGGATAAAAGTGCAAGGTGTGTGGGACACCTAGGACAGATACAAGCACACAAATATAAAAGCGATGCTTGCCCTGATCAAGGCATTCAACTCTCTGAATAATTGTTAGTTCCCAGGACCTCTTTAAGTTGTTACAGACAATGCCCCAGTCATGTGGTACATCAGTAAGTAAGGAGGAACCAGGTCATGCCCCCTTTGCAGGCTAGCCATGTTAGCTTGGGATATAGCTTCACAGCACAAGCTCACTCTACAGGCATTCTACATTCTGTCAGAGCATAACTGTCAGACAAGCTGAGCAGGACATCAGCAGACCCTGACAAATGGAAACTAGATCAGGGGGTCTTCCAAGATTTGATCTATCTATGGAGAGTTCCTCAAGTAGACCTCTTTGCCTCCTCTCTAAACAATTAGCTAGCAAGATTCTGCTCCTGGATTCCATGCAAGAAGGCCCAGAAGACAGATGCCTTGGATTGTCCTTAAACAGGAATGTTCCTGTATGCTTTTCCACCCTTTCCACAAATATCCAGGGTACTTCTGCAGATTAAGAAGGAATTCCCCAAGATCTCTGTGGTAACTCCCTTCTGGCTCAGGCAATCACGGTTCTCCATTCTTTTGGAAATGTCCAGGGAAAATTACCACATGCTTCCTCACAGAATGGATCTACTCACACAAGAACAAGGGTGTTTGATACACCCCGACACCGATCAACTTCAATTAACTGCCTGGATGATAGGGTCATAATTATTTTTGGGCACCTCTTTACTGAGGACATACAGCAGGCACTAATGCAGGCAAGAAAACCTGCTACTAGCAAGTCATATATTAGCAAATAGAAAAGTTTTTTTAATCTGTGCCAACAACTTAACCAGCACCCATTCAGGGATAGTTGTTCTCAGGTTCTCAGGTTTTGCAATATCTGTGTGAGTTACTATACTATAGCCTTTCATATTCGTCTATCAATGTTCATTTATCAGCCATTTTAGCATGTCTGCACATGGATACTCCTCCTTCAATGCAGTCTTATGTGAATGAGTTTTTGTATAACAGGTCTCCAAGGAACCTGGTGACCTCCCTTTGGGATCCTAATTTTTTGACAGCGAAGCTAGCATTTGCTGCACTTAAACCAACTAAGCTGGCTGACTTAAGGTTCTTAACATGAAAACAGTTTTACTGATTGCTCTGACCTTTGCAAGAAGAGAATCTGAGTTGCAAGCTCTTTATGATGACTCAACTCTACCTAGTTTTCCTCAGGGACAGGGTTTCTTTCAGAACTAATCCTTCTTTTAAGCCTAAAGTGGTATCTGAGTTTACTTTAAGCCAAACTATCCACCTCCTCATTTTCTTTCCTGAACCCAAAAACGAGAGAGAAAGGATACTCCATACCTTGGATGTCCACAGCCAGCTTAGTTACTATCTTGACAAAACTAAATCTTTCAGATCTTCTGATCAATTGTTTGTTTCTTGTGAAGGTAAGAAGAAGGGGCAATCTGTGTCAGAACTGACTATTTGTCTCCTGTTCTGGGATGGGTGTGGGTTACTGCTGTCCTACTTTACTTACAAATTGTTACTTATTAAATTTCTACTGTGATATTTTATTAAATTTTCTCTGTCTATATGCGCAACTGTTTCCTGCATTGAGAACGAAGCATTGTAATTTTGTTCAGCTACACTGCTGTGTAGTTCTGAATGACAATAAAGTTTTCTTTGACTTTGACTTTGATTTTGATTATTTCCAAATGGTTGAATAAGAAAACTATTCCAGGCAACAATAAAGCCCACTCTACTATTCCAGGCAGCATTAAGGCCCACTCTACCTGGGCCTTGGCTTCATCTATAGATTTTTGGAAAGGGTTGGATTTTAGAAGTATTCTAGAAGCAGCAACATGGTTCTCCTCTGTGCATACTTTTACAAAGCACTGTAAGTTTGATTGCCAATCTAGGTCTATATCAGGCTTTGCAGGGACCATTCTCCAGGATCTTCTGTATTCCTCTCCTAACACCTCCCAAAATGTAATAAGCTAGGGATAGTCTATCCATATAGCTAAGGCTACTGCAGCAGTGATAAATATGTTGGGCATAGTACAGTTGTGTATGTAAACTTACCACAACAGTAGATGTTTAAATGATCACTATTGCAGTAGCTTCTCCCTCCATCCCCTTGTTTTTTGGTATGTTGTTTATTACAGTGTGTGGTTATTTATTTTTTGCTTTTCCTAGCACCATCCTTTCAGAGCTCAGCCTTCCTCTTTCTGTTAGCAGGGAAGCTGTGAAGGGCGTGACATCCAAACCTGTCTTTTAGTCATCTTTGCTTGAGCTGCCTGACAGTTGGGTGCATGAAATGTGCCCTGAAGTTTTGGAAGCTTTGGAAGCTGGCCCGCTGTTATTTCCTTGGTGGGATATAACCCATAGAGCAAAAGCTACTGCAGCTGTGATCATTTGAACATCTACTTTTATGGTAAGTTTACTTATATAACTGTACTGTTTCCATGCAATTGTTAATTTGGTCATTGATCTGGAGAGTGATGGGACATTTTGATAACCTTTTCAAGTTCCAAAGAACATAGCTGTTGTTTTAATTTTTAGAGTTGAGAACTATTCATTCAGATCTAGAAGGTCTACCTGGAGCTGATTTTGGATGTCTTGGTGTTTTGGGCTGGATCTATATTTATTTATTTATTTATTTATTTATTCCAGTTTGATTACCGGGGAGGTCCACTGGGCTTGGGGGCCCGTTTTCAGTTGAGGCCCGGGGAGAAAAGCTCCACAGAAACAAAGTTTATTTACATGAAAATTTCAAAGATAGTTTGCATTACAAACAACAGGTTTCTTCAAAAAAGAATAAAGACAAACAATTTTGGTTTTGTTCAGGAGAAAGGACAGGCATATAGCATAATAGCTAGATTTTAATATTTAGTTACCTATACAATCTACAATTGAGAGTGAGGTTAAGAAGGTAAGAAGGTTAGCCCAGAGTGAAGGGGGAGGAGAGCTTGAGAGGTATGGGCTGAAGAGTGCAGCTGCATTTCCTGTTTAGGTAGAGGTAGGAATGAAGTTGAGTTTTAAAGTTATTAAGGTTGTTACAGGTCCTTAGTGTGGAGGGCAGAGCATTCCATTTTTAGCTAGGGTAAAGGATAAGAGAAGATGACCAGCTAGGCGCTTGGGTTTTTGAATGGTGATCAGGTTTTGGTGAGAAGATCTAAGGGATCTGAGGAGGGTATATGGTTGTAGTATATTGGATAGTGCAGGGCAGTTAGTGGGTTGGAACAATAATTTGTGGGCTGTGGTGATTTGGAGAAAGTCAGGTTGATTGGGGAGTTCAAGCCAGTTTAAAGAGTGAAGGGAGGTGCAGTGATGAGAGGAGGATTTGGCATTGGTGGCAAATCTGGAGATTTTGTTGTAACATACTTCCAGTTTGGAGGTAAGTGTGCAGAGGAGTGCCATACATTAGAGAGGGAAGGAGATAGGTAGAGGCAAGAGTTAGTCTGGTAGGAGGAGAGAGGAAGTGGTTGTTTCTGTAAAGTAGGCCAAGTTTTATGTGTGTTTTCTTGATGTTTAGCTGAATATGAGAGTTAAATTTTAGTTGATCATCAATTGTGACACCAAGAAGTTTGGCAGAGGGTACGATCTTGATAGTGGAGTTGTTAAGGCTGGTAATTTGAATATGATTAGCATATAGCAGGAATTGTAGGTAGAGTATGTAAAACTAGTTTGTTTGTGACTATTGTGAAAATGAATGGGAAAACTGTTGATCATTGTGGGACACCAGATTGAGTGAAGATGTCTGAAGAAAGCTGGAGAGAAGGATGATGCAATTTTTACTCTAAAGGGTATGTTTGTGAGAAAATGTTGGAACCATTAAGTGGATTACAGGTAATATCAATATCTGCCAGGTGGAATAGTAGTGTGAAGTGATATATCAGAGGCTTGGGCTAGGTCAATGAACAGAACCCCATTTATCCAAGTCAGTTAAGCTGTCATTTGTCAGGACGCAGAGAAGAGTCACAATACTCCTTGTATAAAGTCAATATCTGACAAGTGAGGAAATAACTTGGGCAATTATTGCACCATTCTAAAGAAACAAGCTAATAAGGATTTGTCCTTTTGGAGTCCGTGTATTTATAATAACATATATACATGCGTTCTTTGTTTGCCCTAGTTGCATCCTATTAGCTGGAAGACGTTAACCCATGTTCTTCAGAAATGAGACACAAAGGCTAACCTTTTTCTTTGTTCAGTTTCAAACCTTGGGAACTTCGTGTAGCCTCAATCCATTTTTCTTCATGCTGTTGCTTGGTAGTATCATAAGCCAAATTATTATCAATAACATTCACAATTCCTTTAAGGCTTTCAGTAAAATTAGCTACAACTTATTGCAAGACCTGTGGAGCCAGGTGAATACTGAGTGGTGGTGAGAGGAACTTGTCTTTACCTACTGGTGTGTGTTAAACATACATGCAGCTGTACCTGCTTCACACAGCCTGATTTGACAGCAACATTGACTACCATTTTGCACTAAAAATAAATTTGCTTTAGGGGTAGTAATCGTTTACTATCTACAGTGGATAATGTTCCTTCAAAATCCATTTGCTAAAATCTTGTGGATCTAAAAATATTCTGACTTTGAGATGCTTTGTGACAAATACCGTACTGTTAACCTGTTCTGTAGGCTAATTTTGTTTAACCATCTCACCTAGCTGTTCCATGCACTTAAACTTTCGCCCTAGTTTCTCCTACACAGACATAGCTACTTTATGTGGGGGATGAATTTCTGGTACAGCATTCAGTGCTTATCTAAGGAGATATTCTGTACTCATACAACCCAGATCTTTAAACAGACCAGAACAGGAGTCTTGGTGTCACTGTTTTGCGTACTGTGCTTCTTCATTTGTTATATCTAATATTACAGACACATTTTCCCTTAAATTAATCTCTGTCATTTCAGATGCTGTTCTGCCTAACTACAACTGCTTCTTTAATGATTTTGTCTTAGTACTGGACACTTACTCTGTCACTATCTGACTGAATCTTCTTTGTGTGTCTGTAAAAATACAAAATATGTTGTCATGATGAGTATCTGAATTACACAGACTGCCCCTGCAAAAGTATAGCAGACTGATTCACGTCTCCACTCTACTGCTAACGGAAGTCAGTTTCCCTCTGAATGGCAAGAATGTTCTTAGTAATGCCCAAAGTTCATCATTCTTATTTTTATAAATACACTTCAAGTAGATATGAACCACAGGCTTCATTTTGTTATGAGTAAGGCAAAAATATGGCAAGCATTATATTCATAAAGTAGCCGAAAGGACTTCCTAGTGAAATGTTGGCACTCAAAATGCTGAGTGACAAAAGCCAAAAAAGAAAGACTGAAAACCTGGTAAAGAGATAGCCCCCCTGCGCCCCCACACACACACACACACACCCTGAGCTTATTTAGACCAACTTTGAGATCTCCATACCTTAGAGAAAAGGGAATATTTTGAGAAATGGAATTCTGGATTTAGTATGCATAAGCCCATTCTTTCAGCCATTCAGTCTTTGTAGTTCAGGACTTTTTCTAGCAAGTCTTGACATTTCAAATGGTTACCAGCAGAAAGTATGCTAAGAGCTAAGCCAGCACAGGAAGGGAAAAAGGAGATTATGCCAATAGGGACAAATGTAATTAGGGGTACAGAAAATAGGCAAGAGGGAGCTGGAATTTACTGGAGGAAGATGGCAAAGGAACCAGCAAACTGGGAACAAATAATTAGAGATGAAAAGGTAATAGAATGGGAAAATGCCAAGAAGATATTTGTATTACAGGCTATTGATTGCCGTCATCAGGACTAAAACAGAATATATGTGTCTGAATGAAAGGGAGGATAGAGGAATGGTGAGGATGCAGGGAGTAGAGATGGCGAAGGTGGATGAGTTTAAGTACTTGGGATCAACAGTTCAGAGTAATAGTGTGTGGAAAAGAGGTGAAGAAGGGAGTACAGGCAGGGTGAAATGGGTGGAGAAGAGTGTCAGGAGTGATTTGTGACAGGCAGGTACCAGTAAGAGTGAAAGGGAAGGTCTACAAGAGGGTAGTGAGACCAGCTATGCTATATGGGTTGGAGACGGTGGCATTGACAAAAAGGCAAGAGTCAGAGCTGGACATGGCAGAGTTAAAGATGTTAAGATTTGCATGGAGTGTGACGAGGATGGACAGGATTAGGAATCAGTGTATTAGAGGGTCAGCTCAGGTTGGATGGTTTGGAGACAAAGCCAGAGAGGCGAAATTGCATTGGTTTGGACATGTGCTGAGGAGGGTTGCTGGGTATATTGAAAAAAGGATGCTAAGGATGGAGCTGCCAGGTAAGAGGAAAAGAGGAAGGCCTAAGATAAGGTTTATGGATGTGGTGAGAGACAACATGCAGGTGGTTGGTGTGAAAGAACAAGATGTAGCGGACAGGATAAAATGGAAACAGATGGTCCACTGTGGTGACCCCTAATGGGAACAGCTGAAAGAGAGAAGAAGATTGCCTTCCCTATTAGGGATTGATATCAGAGTACAGACAAAGAGAAAGGGATAGAGCAATCCTAAATGAAAGACCTGTACTGGCTGAGTTTTTAACTGAATCTAGAATAGAAGCTGGTGTTAAAAAGGATAATTAGTAGAGCATATAAAATATTACATAGTAACTATACTAATCAATCAGATGAGGTCAGAAAAGATTGGGAAGAGAGATTAGATATGCAGATCACAAAGAAACAATGGGAGGGCATATGTATGGCTTCCAAATACGCATTAGACTGTTGAATTCTCACATCAATGAATCACACTCCATGCCGAACACCTGGGTCCTCAGTTCAATGTGCAAGTCCGTCTCAAATTGTGCAATAATTTCACTGCCTGTCTCAATCTAATATTAGTGCAATAATCAGTAAGTCGAGCCAATTCACTGGTTATCGGGGGGGGGGGGGAGTATTAAGGCCAGATGAATGTCTCATTATAGTGCAATTTCTAATGCTAGTCTGTAACTCAGTCACAGTGCAATACTCATGACTGTCTCATTCTTGTCAATACTCAATGTAAGTCTTTAATACAATGCCTTACCTCAGTACTGTGTAATACTCAAGCAAAGAGATCACTGTATAATAAATGTTAAAACAAGTTTAATTTATGTGCAATATTAGAATTATCATTCTAGAACATTGTGTTTTATAGTAAGTAGTTATATATGTATTAATGTCAGACAAGGGTTTCCTCTTTCCCCTTTATTTACTTAATATTTAGAACCTTTGGCAAAGAAAATAATGGACTCAGAAATTCAAGGATATATTTGGTATAGTAATCAAGAAAAGTTGGCTTTATTTGCAGAGGATATTATTTTGTACATGATACATCTAAAAAAGAACATCTTGGTGTTGTGGAACATATTCAGACAGGTTCAAGTATTTTCAGGATATAAAATTAATGAAGGTAAAACAAAGACTTTAGCAGTAAGTTATGTACCCTCTCTTGACTTCATTCAGCAATATCCACATTGATGGAGACATGATAGGATGAAGTGCGTAGGAGTATGGGATAAAAATGATTCTGTTATAGCAGCAAAGGGCATATAAAGTAGGGCATATAACATTTTTCATGATAACTATTAGAATCAATCGGGTCAGAGGAGGTTAGAAAAAATTGAGGGTAGAGAGACTGAAAAAGCAGTTTACAAGGAAACAATGGGAGGAAATATGTATGACTCCCAAGTATGCAACAAAGTCCAAAGGTTTAGCATTTTTGCTTGGAAGTGTTTGCATAGGTATTTTTATACCCCAAATAAACTTCAAAGATTTTTTCCGTAAGTAGGTAGGAAATATTGGAGGTGTGATAGGGATGAAAGAGGTAACTAGGAATTTGTTTTTTGGGAGAGTAATGAGTTGGCAGATTTAAAAAAATCCTTACATAGTACTCTATCAGAAATACTGTGGGAGCTGTAACTAAGGAAATTATTCTTTTGAACTGGTACACATGGTTTGAATTGCCTAGACACAGTAAGGCCTTATTAAGTTTAATTCTATTGGTTGCCAAAAAAACAATTACTGGAAAATGGAAATCAGAATCTAAACTAACTGTATTTGAAGTATTAAATATTGAAAAATAGATAAAACAATTAGAAGAGTGATCATTTGAAAAGAGAATTAGCAAATTGCATACAAATAAATGCAATTTGTGGGAAAATACATGCAAAATAATGTTCAGGGGGAGTGAAGTTTAAAGGAAGGCAGGAATTGAGTGATTTATGTAATACTGGACTGAAAGTTATAAAGATAGAAAACTTGTGATGTATAATGTTGATGTAAATGGAAAAATGTTAATATGGTTTGTTTTCTTTTCTGTTAATGTACGTTTGCCTATGTCTTAATTGATGTTTTAATAAAGTTGTTAAAATATAACTACATTTTTCCAGCTTGACAAAACATCTAATAATAGTGTGACTTACTTGTTAGCATAGCTACTAGTATTAATTAGGAATGGTATGTGGCCGGATTGTTACAATTAACTTGTTTGCACAGTAATTGCATTACTAATATGTATGAATTGATATCACCACTCTGTTACATATTGCATTACACTGTTCAGTACTGCACACACTGGACCTACCCTAACATTAAACATGAAACTTACATAATGGGAGACGTAAATATTGACTGGCAAAAAGTCATTGACCCCAATCCCACCATATCAATCAACCTCTTCAATTTTACTCAACTTATCCACTCCATTACTAGGCCCAACAAGACCAACCACCCTGGCTCCATCCTAGACTGGATCCTTGTATCTCTACGAAACAAATCCACAACATCTGGTGTCACTCCCGACCCATTAGGAGACCACCTCCCTGCCTTCACCCACAGAGCCACATCCTCCTCCCCCTATTCACACCAACTCCTACACACTTGAAACCTGTCTAACTTCAACCCCTCTTCCTTCTCTGACTCCCTTAAACTCACTAACTGGAACCCACTAAAAACCCTGCCTCTAGACAAAGCAGTTGATTTCTTCAACTCTACATTCCTTTCTATCCTAAACTCCATTGCTCCAACACTAACCAAAAGAGTTAAAGCCAAAACAGCCCCTTGGCTTACAAAAGCAACCAAGAAAATTATGCAACAAAGAGACAAATCTTGGAAAACCTACCTCCATAATAAACAGCCTGAACTCTTACTAAAATACAAACAGCTACGAAACCTAGCCAAAAAACATGTCATTATAGACAAAAAAATCCTACTATAACCACCTACAAACAAATCATATTAAAAACCCCAAACAATTCTGGAAATCTATCCACTCCCTTCTCAAGCCTGGAACAACAAATAACCCTTGTCCAGACACTAGCAAATCCAACCTAGAAATTGCCAAACTGTTTAACATTTACTTCACCTCTTCTATTGCTGAGCTAACTAAAACCTTCCCCAGTAACACACCTGCACCCCACTCTTCCATAGCATCTACTCCTCCTCCTCCCACTCCCCCTATCTTTGAATTTAAACCAGTATCCACCTACCTCATAAAGAAACTTCTCACAAAACTTAAACCTTGCACCAATGCTCCTGACAACATTCCCTCCTCCTTCTTAAAAATTGCCTCTAACAGTATCGCTCTCCCTATCAGCATCCTAATAAATAGATCACTACTCGAGTCATATGTACCCAAACTCTGGCGCTCTGCTTTCATTCTTCCACTCCACAAGGGTGGCAAAAATTACAGCTTTACCAACTACCGCCCTATAGCCATCCTCTCTCCCATCTCTAAACTTCTCGAAAAATGCATACATATGCAGCTTATGCCATTCCTAACCAAACATAACTGCTCTCTCCTACCCAACATGGCTTCCACCCTGAACATAATACCAACACAGCCCTTCTCTCCTTTCTACACTCCATCAACTCAGCCTGAGACTCGGGTAACTTTGTTTCATCTGTTCTATTAGATTTATCTAAAGCTTTTGATACCATCTCTCACACCCATCTACTAAACCATCTATTTAACCTTAACATCTCCACAGAAGCTCTATCCTGGTTCTCCAGCTATCTTTCATACAGGTCACAAGCAGTGAAATGGGGACAATCTTGCTCCCCCTTCCTTCCAACCCCCACTGGAGTTCCCCAGGGTTCAATTCAAGGCCCTCTTCTATTTAACATCTTCATAAATGACTTCCACAAAGCCATTCCTAACACCAAAATTGTCCAATACGCAGATGATTCCACTCTGATCTGCTATGCCTCCGACAAAACTGAACTCAAGTCTCTAACTCAAACTGCCTTCTCAACCACTGAAAAATGGATGCACCAGAACCACCTCTCACTTAACGCAAACAAAACTAAAATCCTCCTATTCACTCCCTCCAAATGCACTCCTTTAGATAAAAACTCATTTCATATTACCAGCCTCAACAACTCTATCATTGACATTGTACCCTCTGCCAAACTCTTGGGGGTCACCATCGACGAACACTTAAAATTTAATACTCATATCCAACTTAACATCAAGAAAACCCACACTAAACTCGGCCTACTGTACAGGAATAATCAATTCCTCTCCCCCTCTACTAGACATACTCTGGCCACGGCATACCTCCTCCCATCTCTTCTATATGGTGCTCCACTGCTTACTAATCTATCTACCACCCTCATCTCCAAACTAGAAGTATGCTACAATAAAATCTCCAGATTTGCCACAAATGCAAATGCCCTCTCTCATCACTGCTCCTCCCTACAAACTTTAAACTGGCTTGAACTCCCCAATCAGCTAGACTACATCCAAATTGTCACAGCCCACAAACTAATATTTCAACCCACCAACTGCCCAGCTCTATCCAATATCCTCCTACCATATAGCCCTCCCAGACCCCTTAGATCCACTCACCAAAACCTTATTTCCATCTTCAAACCTAAACGTCCTGCTGGTCAGCTCTTACTCTCCTTCACTCTAGCCAAAAAATGGAACACCCTGCCCTCTACCTTGAGAGCCTGTGAAAACCTAAACAACTTCAAAAGACTTCTTCACTCTTACCTACTTCTTCATAGAAAATGTAACTGCACTCTTCACCCCTTACCTCCTAGCCTCCCCTCTTCCTACTCTCCAGGCTAATCCTTTCCCTTTCTAACCTTTCTTATAGTCCTTCACTATTTAGCAGTAACCTATCCCCCTCCCACCTCATATTCTATGCCTCTCATCCTCTCCTACAAACTCTCGCTTTAATATCTTACCAAATAAGTAATCAACACCTTCTCATTCAACAACTCTACCTGCTGCTCTACGGAATAACTCCATAACGACTGCAATTACTCATGTTTCTTTTCATTATGCTATGTAACTTTGTAATTGTTGCTTTTTGTCTTGTAATGTAACTTGCTTCAAGGATCCTTTCCCCCCAGGGATCCCCATTTCCCCACACTGTAATGAAATGGACATGTTTGCTATAGTTATCAATATCTTTAGGTAACTTTTAATGTTTGTATTTCTATATGCTATGTAACTTGTGTTTTGAGGAGCTTTTCTCCCCAGGCCTCCACTGAAAATGGGCTCTTGAGCCCAGTGGACCTCCCCAGTAAACAAACTGGAAATAAAATAAATATGGTCATGTTGCTCAAACTGTCACATATCAACTGATGTAAGCAGCATGGATATCCAGGTATGTCGTCCTCTGCACTGTACTCTAACTGTCTGCAATACTCAAGACATACCTGCAGCTCAAACGTTTCTGTCACTCTCCTTATGTCTTGCTCTGGTAATATGTTCTGTATCAGACACATGTTCATCTCCAAGACTTTATTCTTTTTTGTAAATCTGTGGCAGGTCTGTGGGTTATGATGAGTTCTGTGGAGGTGTGACTCTTCTCCCCATGATTCTAAAGTAACATAGAATCACCCATGTATTTAAACCCCCCTAGATCAGGGTCACCAGCTGATATGGACTGATGAAGACAGGGAGTATATAATGAGTGAGACTGGGAGTCACCTTTGCTGCTCATAGAACATGGCTTGACACAGTACTGGGAAGCCCAACCCCTATATACTAGCATCACCTGCATCATTCAGAAGGTCACTGTGAGCTGCTAGGCATTAGCATTTTCTTAGGTGTCTTCACAGCCCCCCTAGATTTATGACATCCCCTCATAACCTGCACATTCACCTACTCTGGCCACTGCTCATGGCTCTGGGCTTTACTGAGGCTACAAGAATGGTCTGCCTCACACCCCATGTCCTCCCCACGTCTCTTCTGAAGAAGGATCAACAAGCAGAACCTCTCTATTCCTCCCTTCCCCCGCCAGTTCTTACTGGTGCTTGGAACAGTAACTCAAAACAGTTTGCCTGGCTCATAGTAAAGATGATATCCCTCTACACCAACCAAACTGGCTTCCTCTATATGACTTGTAGATTTGGACACATACTATTGCACTCAACAAGGGTTGGTAGACATTGACACTGTGTGTTATCAGTCCCTGAAATTCTGAAACATCCTATGCTAATGATCTCTATCAATGATATATGGTGCTGAAGAGCAAAATATGGCAGCCAGTATGTCAGATAAGTATGTAGTATTCTGAGATTATGACATATATTGTATTACCTCTACATAGGGAGATAGTGTAGCGGTCTGACAGCAAGATATGTAGACTTATTGTAGTTTGCATCTGTTTTGCACTGTCACATTTTAGGCCTGTGCTTAATATGTACTGTACATGAATATACTGCTCCTGTTATGTGTTTGTTGAAGATAATACTACTAGGATACTGTGAAACTGCCTATATTTGTGCGGATTTCTTTGTAGACAGTAATGCATTCACTGTAATGCTTGTTCTGGGCACCTCATGTGGACACTGATGCATATTTTTTCACACACATATTTTGCCCATAGATATATCATGTTCTAAGCACTGAAAGCTGTTTGTTGTTTAAAATGTCCAGAAGGGTATACTGCATACCCACCCCCAGCTAAGTAACTACACATCTATGTGGCTGTGTAGACAAAGGAATCACAAGAGTTCAGAGCAGGTTTTCTTTCTTTATACACACTGTAATACTCTCTCTCTCTCTCTCTCTATATATATATATATATATATATATATTTATATCTGTGTGCTGTTACAGTTCACATGCATATTATACAAGAACTGTTTGTTACATTGCCCCTTTAATTATGCCAAAAAGATTAAACTGCCCCTTTATCTACTCCATAAATTTAGAGTAGTTTGGTGTTAAACTTTTTGGAATTCTATCCTGGATGAATTATTTTTATTTGTCTTAGCCTTTATGAATTACTGCATACTCTGGTTTAAAATAAGGTAAGAATCTGGCATAAGTGTTGCTTTTCTTTGTCTAAAATGAGTAGCTGTCTTCAAAGATGCTGCCTGTACTGCATACTAGGGACGGTGCAGACAGCATCTCAGTCACAAAACAACATATATAATTTAGTCAGTGCCATGGCATAGAAGAATAAAGCCCCAACTATGGCCCAGGTGACCCAGGTTCGATTAGCGTCTTGAGCATGTGAGGCAATGGCAGGCAGGGGCGGGCGTGCCTATACTGGGGGGAAGGGACATTCATCTCAGTGTTCCATGAGGGGAGGTGTGGTCTGTGAAGAGGGGAGTAGCCCTTAGATGATTGTGGAATGAATTTAGAGGGGGGAAGGAAAAGAAGGTAGCTCATAACATAAAAAAATCCCAGTCCCTCACAAAAGCAGTTGCTGCTGAGACCTCCCCAGGATTCCCTTGGGTTCCATGCAGGCCCCAACCCAAAAAGATCCACGTTAGTGTGAGGGATGAAAGGAGGGGCTGGTAGACCCGTTGATGGAGGGAAGCTACCAGCCCCTGCTACCAGCCACTGCTCAATGAGTACCACCTTGGAATGAGCAGTGGCTGGTAGCAGGGGCTGGTAGCCACTGCTCAATGAGTACCACCTTGGAATGAGCAGTGGCTGGTAGCAGAGGCTGGTAGCCACTGCTCAATGAGTACCACCTTGGAATGAGCAGTGGCTGGTCGCAGGGGATGGTAGCCACTGCTCAGTGAGTACCACCTTGGAATGAGCAGTGGCTGGTAGCAGGGGCTGGTAGCCACTGCTCAATGAATACCACCTTGGAATGAGCAGTGGCTGGTAGCAGGGGCTGGTAGCCACTGCTCAGTGAGTACCACCTTGGAATGAGCAGTGGCTGGTAGCAGAGGCTGGTAGCCACTGCTCAATGAGTACCACCTTGGAATGAGCAGTGGCTGGTCGCAGGGGATGGTAGCCACTGCTCAATGAGTACCACCTTGGAATGAGCACTACGCAGAACTGCAACACACTGAGATGTCTATTTCAGTGGTACAGCAAGTGCCACAGGACTGAAGAGTGGCACTCTGTGGGAGATGGTACAGAAGGCTCAATGGTGTGAAAAACAGAGAACACACCACTGCCTAACACTAAGAGAATAACTGGTTAGCACTACCCACATCACCTAGCTCTCCCTCAGCTGTCTATAATGCACAGACTTTTCTATAACAAGAAATTTGCCCATCCCTTATCAATTAATACAACACTACTACCCCAATAGAATAGTACACTCTAGAGAAAAATCACCAATCACCCTAACCATAGACAAATCACCTAACATGCAGGTGACTCTGTATGTTCAAGTAGTGTAGCTAAACTATGGAACCACATCCCACTATCACTGAAGTCAATTCATAATGTAAACATGTTTAAAACACCAACTTAAACTTCACCTGTCACTTTAATGTATTTGCTCATATACATCTCCAAGATAAATGCCACTTTAATCTTCAACTTGCCATATCCTCAAACCATTTCATTTCATTCACAATCCTATGCCCACAACCAGTTTTCACCAATATCTGAATAGTTTTAGTAGCACCTCCCAGCCGTATAGATAGTTTTGCAACACTGCTCACCACCCCACTTCTATACTTCTAATATAAACCTTATGATAACAATATATAATTATCTGAACCTGCTTTATATTTCACCTTTTAACTACAATATTGGCACTTTCTGCCCTACCTAGTTCTTTGCTTTACCTCCATTTCTTTTCATTTTTAATTAGTAATCACAAGATCTATTATCAGTTTGATGTTGTGCTTTTCGGCTTTTCCCGGTTAGGGGTCGCCACAGTGGAACTCCAGTCCGCTAATGATTGGCAGTTGATTTTTACTTGCCGAGTTGCCAGCCCTGACGCACAATCTTCAACGAAGGTACGCCCATTCACGCATGTCTCCACACAAAAGACGCTCTAGCTGAGAATCGAACCGGACAGCGTCTTCCTGTGAGGTGACAATGCTACCGCAGCACAACCCACTAATGCAACTCTTGAAATGCTCAGTGTTCAACATGTACTAAATACATAATTATCTTTTATATTTGAATAGTTTCCTTTATTTCATATGAATGTAATATAATTAGAAAATGGAAGTGTGACTGTTAATGTATATTACTTAATGTCTGTCCATGCATGTTACTGAATGTCTGTTTACAATGTTTGTGATATGTTAAAGCTTTTCTCCCTGAGCCTCCGCTAAAAAGTTTTTTTTTTTTTTTCACTATACCCAATTAGACAAACCTGATGAACAAAATAAAGATAAAAATAAAATAAATACAAATAAATAGCAGGGTAATGCAGTTTACTGTATAGATGCCTAAGAACAACAAAGCACTTGGTGGTGCACCCACACCTGTAGGAGAAAATAAACAAAATACAACTAATGAAACAAACTTCAAGATACTGTACAAAGTTAAAGTACAACAAATATTCAGCTAGCAAAATGGAGTTACAATAACTGTATATTTTCCAGCCAACTGCAGATAGTGAGCATCACAGCCTCTGTGTCATGACAAAGTTTTATAATTTTAATGATAGAGTTTGTGCTTCTATCTCCTGCCTGGCAACTCTAATTGTAGTCAACATCAATCACTTTCTTCACAGTGGTGAAAGGACCTTCCCAGGTTGCCTGCAGCTTGTTGTGTCTAAGCAGAATTATCACCATCCCCTTCTGCCCAACAGGATATTCACTGGCTTTGACTGTCTAATCATATTAAACTTGTTGCTGCTGTTGTGCTTGTGACAGGTGCTCCTGCACCATCCACATGAGCTTCTTAACTCTAGTCCTTGATTTTAAGACATACTTCTCAAAAGATTCCTTGTGTGAATTAAACTGACTCTCCCACTCATCACAGATTATATTGGGGGGACCCCTCCATGTGAACACACAGCAGCTCAAAGGGTAAAACATTTGTGGATTCCTGGGGTAACTCCTTGAATGCAAAGAGGAATTCTGGTAGGCACTGCCCCACTCCCTCAGGAGCTGGTCTGCAAGTGCCCTTAACATGGTCTTCACTGTAGAGTTAAACCCCCACCAGATCATTTGTTTATGAATTGTATGGGGGCAGTCTTTAAATTCTTTACCCCACAACACTTCAACAAATATGCCAGTAGATATGATTCTCAGTGGAAGGCAGAGCAACTGCCATTGGGTATCTAGTGACATACTGTACCACAACCAGGATATATTTCTTACTTGTGGAACTTGGGATAATCAGGGTTCCAGAATATCCACAGCTACCTTCTAAAGCAGTCCCTCAACAACAGGAAAAGGCATCATAACAATCTTGGCTTTGTTTCCTGCCTTGCCAACCTTCTAGCACTGATGATAAGTCCTGCAGTATACCATTACATCCTTTGCAATCCCTGGCTTATAAAAATTCTGCATAAACCATCTTTTAGTATACTATATGGCCATACAACCTGCAAAAAGAATATTCCCAGCTTTGGCCAGAACTGTCTGCCAGTAGAACCTAGGTACTACCACCTGGAGTATTAATTCTCCCTCTAGGTCTCTTTCAGGGGTCCATTCTCGGTACAGGAAAACTTTGTCCCACTATGTGGATTCCCCTGCCCTTGAGTACTAGAAGCCTTCTTTGCTCCCTCAAGTGTTATTAAATAAGGTCTGAGAGCTGACCCCCACCTCACCTCCTTCTAGGTGACCCTTTCCAAAGGAAGTCTGACCTTCTGCTAATGTTGCCTCAAATGTTGGCTGATTGCTCCCACATTCTTCTCCCCTTAAAGTAACCCCCTTCCAAGGGAAGTCCAGTATGTTTCCCCTGCTGTAGCTCAGATTCCAGTTTGCTGCTACTGAGTAGCTTTTCCTCTGATTAGCCACAGTGCCACCACAGATGAAGGTGTGACCCTGGCAGGGTCTACATCCTACAGCCATCCCTTTGTATTTGTCTCTATGCCTGACTGTGTGTAACAGCATGCTCAGTTAAATTTGCATCGTCAAAGTCATTCCCTATTAGGACATCCACAGGGAGATCCCCAAAGACAGCCAACTGCTTGATGTCTCACCCCTACCCAATCTAGATAAACTCTGATCAAAAGTATCTGAAAAGATTTTACTTCCAAGATTCTAGCTGGAGTGGACTGCTCAGACAGGTACTTTTCCTTTTTCACCATTACAGGCTGAACTATGGCTATGTCTGAGATCAAGCACCTCTTAGCAATGGTCTCTTTCCCCTCCACCAAGATAAGATATAGATTATTGTGTTTGTCTGTTACATTTGTGCTTTACAGACAGTAGTTCATGTCCTGAACGGTGCTTCCTGAGATCTTTGTTCCCCATCCTACTGCTGTGGACAGTGAGACAGTGCATGCCCCTTTTGGTTGCATCTGAAACATCTAATCCAAAAACTTGGGTGTGTTCTAGAATCTGTGGCTTCTTCCTTTTCTCGTATAACCTACTGCGACAGCTTAGACTACCCTCAGCAGGTTCCCTTATATCCATGTGCAGTGCTGAATAACTCCCCCTCAAGCAGTGGCAATCTGCTAGTTAGCTAGCTTGTGGTCCCCCTTCCCCTCCATCTCCTCAGCAGTGTTACACTGCCAGTCATCCAACTATATCCTCATGTCCTCAGGCACAGTATTGAGGGCTTGTTCCCTCACCAAAGAATCTGCAAGCATTTCAGATATGAAGACCTTACATCCACTTACCCAAGTGAGTAATTAAGTGATTGTTTCTTAAATGTATTCAGTCACACTGTCATCTGTCTTTATTATGCTCTCAAAACATTTTTCTGTACATTTCAGGAGTCATTTTAAAGCATGCAAATAAACACTCTTAAACGTTAGCATAATTTAAATAATCAGTATCACTAAGATTGGAAACTGCATGCATTGCTTTACCCATGAGCAGAGGAATTAAAAGCATCACCCACTGCCTGTTGTCAACTTTGTGTTGATTATACAGCCTTTCAAATTTACATGTTCATACATTCTATTTTTAGTCATCTGTCAGTTTTCTCAGCATGGAAACTATCGTATGTCAAACAAGTAGGACTTATAAATGCTTTTCTTACAACATGTAGATATATACAAGACTGACACAATATTTATTGTAGAGGTAGCAATATCCTTGACCTGGTCATTACTAACATGGGCGACTGTTGCTCTACACCAGTAGTCAACTCCTCCCTGGTTAGATCCGACCACAAACTAATCACTTTGGAAATCGACATCCCTCCCACCCCCCCACCATGAAAAACTTCTCCAACGCTAACTTTGGACTCCTAAAAACAGAGGTGGCTAACTTCACGGCACCCATGCAAATGGAGAATAGTTGCATGACCGCCAAATCATACACCAATGCCCTGTACGAACATGTACATAAATGCATGGATCTTGCCGTACCCAATAGAACCAAGACACTCTCCTCCAAAAAAAGGAACCCAATCTGGTGGTCCCCTGCCATAAACAAACTCTACAACAGAAGGAGAAAACTGATGCAGAATAAGGTGAAGTCCCAAGACTGGAAAAACTACCTTATCAGCCTCAACAAAAAGTTGAGATCCCTCATCAAATCCTCTAACGCTAACTATGAAAACAGAATTGCAGAAGATAGTAAAGACAACCACAAGGCCTTCTATAGTTATGTAAAGAATCTTCACGGCAATACCCAGATTTGCTCTGAGCTACTGCACAATGGTACCTCCTATACCAAGCCAACAGATATTGCCAATATACTGGCCGACAGATTCAGTGCCAACTTTACCCACCCCAAAGGACCAATCACAATAGCAGTAGATTGCCAGGCACCCAGTATTACTGCTGCACAGGTTAAAACAGGACTGTCCAAGACAAAGAATACAGCTTCTATGGGACCTGACAATATCCCTGGCTGTGTCCTACATGAACTGCAGAGTGAAATGGCACCTCACCAGTGTGCCCTGTTCAATCACAGCCTCACCTCGGGCTTTGTCCCTACTGAATGGTGCACTGCTATAGTCATCCCTCTCCACAAAGGAGGAGTGACTACAGATCCTGGGAACTATCACCCCATTAGCCTGACAAGTCTGATATGCAAAGCTATGGAATGCATCATCATGGACCTAATAAACAAGGATATAGGGAACCTCCAAACTCTGGATCCCACACAGTTTGCTTTTGTGAAGGGTAGATCATGCCTGCTCAACTTGGTCGAGTTCTCTGAGTCAGTCACCAGAGCTGTGGATGAAGGCAAGGTGGTTCATACAGCCTACTTTGATCTAGCCAAGGGCTTTGATACCATTGCCCACTCAGGAATCATAGAAAAACTCACTAAGCTAGGCATCAACCCCTATATTACTAGGTGGGTTGCAAACTGGCTCACAGATAGCACCCACAGTGTGAAAGTAGCTGACTCCAAGTCACACTACTGACCAGTCATGAGTGGAGTCCCACAGGGATCGGTCCTGGGTCCTCTCCTGTTTGGTATCTACTTCTCAGAAGTTCAGGCCAACATGAAGGGACTCTGGCTGACAAAGTTCACAGACAATTGCAAGTTGGGAGCTATTATTAACTCCTCAAGTGATGTTGACATCCTACAGAAAGGCCTCACTGAGACCAACGACTGGTGTCAGAACCATGGCCTTAAGCTCAATGCCAACAAATGTGTCATCATCCCCTTTGGGAAAAACTCAGTTCCCAAGAATTACCACATCGACGGTAGTCCACCGAACACAGAAGGCGTCATAAGAGATCTGGGAACATAGGTTGACAGCAACCTCTCTTTTACCACCACATTGCCACTGTGGCCAGAAAGTCCTTCTATATGGCACATCTCATTACTAAGGGTTTTGCATCCAGGAAGAAAGAGGTCATTGTCTCACTCTACTCTTCCCTCAATAGGCCAATCATCGAGTACAATGCCCCATTTGACATGTACCTCACTAGACACCTGCAACAACTGGAGAGGCCACAAAAGTACCTCACAAACAGGATCCCAGGCCTTAAACACTTGTCCTATATGGACAGACTCAAAAAGCTCCAACTGATATTGCACTACAGTGAGGAAAAGGGTACATTTCCTGATTCTCATTTTACCGCAATCTCTATTCAAACGCTTTGAGTTTTCAAAAACTTGATCGTATGGTCTCGACCTTATGGAGTTTGAGTTTCTGAAAACTCAATCAATTGAGAAGGACCTGGAGAAAGACCATATGTAATAATATGTTATAATACTGAGGGAAATGTACACTTGGGAGTTAAACATGTGACTTTTATGCTTGCAGGTAATGCTGGCCACTCACAATATCTGTTGATGATGACATAACTGCATCATTCCTTCACCTGTACTGAGGAAATACATAACAGGGCTCAGAGCCAAACATGGGCAATGGTTCAGAATTTGATTCCATACATCTGGAGTTGGCCTAAAATGTAGCCAGACATGGATAGCTGAATGCCCCTTGCCTATGTATAAAATGGTAAAACATATACAACTGACAGGACTGTACTCATAGTACACAGTACCTAGTTCCCTGTAAATATGGCAGCACAATGAGACAGTGTACTTAGATTGAAGATGATACAAAGGCACCACATGTTGCTCCGCAGTGGCTGCACTCTCATCCTGTGCTATGAAGTAAACATCTGGAGGATATATTGTGACTGTAAGATTTGGTTGACGTACACAAATAGTATGTCAAACATTTTTAGCAAATGTGAAGCCCCAAATTTGGCATAATATCGGTACACTGTAAGGCATCTTATATAAAATCTAAAGACTGTAGTGTGCACTGAACTATGTATATTATTCATCAAACAGTGTGTCTACTAATAAACAGCAGATGCTGCCACATATTATTCTCATTTGTGAAGCACGAGGGAAACAAAGACAGACTTCTAGACATACGAAAATATACCAGCTTAAAAGGTGGTATAACTGGGGCGACAAATGTGTGGTGCTATATGCACCTACGATTATGTGCAGACTGCACATCTATGCATGGTGTTATATCCCCCTGCCATGCGGCACACTAGGTACATGTATGAACTCTTCTACAGATGGAATGGTGGTATTAGTAGGGCAGCCTGTCATGCTGTGTGCTGCCTTTCACTAGGTAGTATGACACCCCAATTGAATTACAGACACATGCACTATTTAGTCTGTTTATTGATTGGTGGATGATTTGGTCCTGGGACCCTTTTCAGCTGCAACCTTGGTAAAGAAGCACAGCAAATTACAAAGTTAATATGATTATTCAGCACAAAATACAATATTTACATAAGTAGTTACAGTTTTCAGTATTACAAATTACAAGTCCAACATTACACTACTAGAGGTTACATAACACCAAGTTGTCCATGTTGGAATAAAACATTTGGCTTGCAGTGGTGATACAATACTGTTTTGTCTTACATGTCAGTACAAAACTTTCTCCCCATTAGCCTAACGAGTCTTTTATTTATTTGACATTTGTTAACTGGGAAAGTCTGACTTGGAACGAAGCCAATTTTCAGTGGAGGTCTGGGGAGAAATACTCCAGATGCATCTCTTTGTAACGTGTGAGGAAACCGGAGCACCCGAAGGAAACTCACACGAACACAGGGAGGACATGCAGACTCCACACAGAAGGCACCCCAGCTGAGAATCGAACCAGAGAACCTCTTGCTGGGAGGCAACAATGCTACTGCTGCACCACCGTGTCGTCCTGACGTCTGATATGCAAAGCTATGGAACCCATCATCATGGATGTAATAAACAAGGATATAGGGAATCTCCAAACTCTGGATCCCACACAGTTTGGTTTTGTGAAGGGTAGATCATGCCTGCTCAACCTGATCGACTTTTCTGAGTCAGTCACCAGAGCTGTGGATGAAGCAAAGTGGTTCATACAGCCTACCTTGATTCGGCCAAGGCCTTTGATACCATTCCCCACTCAGGAATCATAAAAAAACTCACCAAGCTAAGCATCATCCCCTATATCACTAGGTGGGTTGCAAACTGGCTCACAGATAGAACCCACAGTGTGAAAGTAGTTGACTCCAAGTCAGACTCCCGACCAGTCATGAGCAGAGTCCCACAGGGTTCAGTCCTGGGTCCTCTCCTGTTTGGTATCTACTTTTCTGAAGTCCACGCCAAAAAGAAGGGACTCTGGCTGACAAAGTTCGCAGACGATTGCAAGTTGGGAGCTATTATTAACTACTCAAGTGATGTTGACATCCTATAAAAAGGCCTCAATGAGACCAACGACTGGTGTCAGAACCATGGCTTTAAGCTCAATGGCAAAAAATGTGTCATCATCCCCTCTGGGAAAAACCTGGTTTCCATGAATTACCACATCAATGGTAGCCCACTGAACACAGAAGGCATTATAAGAGATCTGGTAACACAAGGTTGACAGCAACCTCTCTTTTAACCACCACATTGCCACTGTGGTCAGAAAGTCCTTCTATGTGGCACATCCCATTAGTAAGGGTTTTGCATCCAGAAAGCAAGAGGTCATTGTCTCCCACTACTCTTCCCTCATTAGGCCAATCATCGAGTACAATGCCCCATTTGCAATGTACCTCACTAGACACCTGCAACAACTGGAGAGGATGCAAAAGTACCTCACAAAGAGGATCCTATATGGACAGACTCAAAAAACTCCAACTATTCTCTGTCTCATATCACCTACTTAGAGGCGATCTCTGCTTGATATATATATATATATATATATATATATATATATATATGTATATATATATATATATATATATATATATATATATATGTGTGTGTGTATATATATATATATATATATATATATATATATATATATATTACAAAACCATGTCTGACCCTGCTCTGTTAGAAATGCTACATCTAAAGAAATCCCAATCCTTCCGCACCACACGCTCCAGAGACCTCAACTTCATTACCACAATCAACAGAACATGCTGGTGGGACAGGTTCATAACCCAGGGACTGTCCACACTATGGAATAGACTTCCCATACATGTCAAACAGAGCACCTCACTGGCCCTCTTCAAGAGAAATCTTGATGAGTGGATGGGAAACAGAAAATTCACCCTGGGGATCACTCCGGTGGCTCTACTTGACAGAGGCACTAGGAACTAAGGTGGGGGGGCATGATGCCAGGGTAATCCTATGAGCTAGGCTTGTAAAGGCTCCAGGGCCATTAGCCTAGTACACACCTATGAACCAAAAGTAATAATAGTAAATTTGTTTTGCACTGAGTTTAAGGCCATGACTCTGGCACCAATCATTTGTTTATGTAAGACCCTCTTACAGGATGTTGACATGATATGGAGATTCTATGACTGCTCCCAGTTTGCAGTCATCAGCAAACTTTGTCAGCCACAGACCTTTAGTTTTTGCTTGTATTTCGTTGAAATAGACTGCAAAGAGTAAAGGTCCCAGGAATAAACCCTGTGGAACATCACTGGTTACAGGTCTACTGTTGGAAGTGGATTCCTCTATTTTGAGTACATGAGTTTTATCAGTGAGCCAGTTGGTGACCCATTTAATGACATAAGGGCTGACGCCTAGCTGGGTGAGTCTGTCAATGATGCCTGAGTGGGGGATACCGTCTAATGTCCCAGCCAAGTCCAGCCAGGCTGTATGCACAGACTTCCCCTCATCCAGGGCCTTGGTGACTGTTTCGAACAATTCCACTGGGTATAACAGGAATTATCTCCCTTTAACAAATCCAGACTGAGTAGGGTCAAGTATTTGGTGATTACCTATATCTTTGTATGACTCTGCTCTTTAGAGATACAAGGTAGGGGACAGGTTGCATGGATGTCATGGGTATGTGTGGCGGGGCAGGGGAATGACGTTTTCACAGAACCTGTTGGCCAACAGGTTAGCTATGTCCACAGGTTGTGTATATGTGGTATCATTAACTACCAGTTCTGCATAAATCTGGGGCTTTCCTTTTAGGTTACAGACGTAACTACAGAATGCCTTGCGGTTGTCCTTTCTTGAGGAAGCTAATTTGGACTCGTAGCTTGCTTTGGAGGACTTCACAAGAAGTTGTGTTTGCTTGTTTAAGCTGAAGAGGGAGTGTTTCCAGTTTAGGAGGGCTTGCTCTCTCTTACTCTTAGACAGCAATTTCTTCCTCTTATAGTAAAGTCTGTTAACGGCAGTTGTCCACCAGGCAGGTTTGCACTTCCTTGAGGAGCTTGTTTTGCTCCTATCAGGTATAACCAAGTCAATGCAATTATACAGGTGTTTGTATAAAGCTTTGGTGTAGAGTTCAGCATAGCTGCCAGTTCCATCTGAGGGAGTAGATGCAGTGAAGCTATTTATACCATCCCATAATAGGTTATAATCTGCTTTGGAGAAGTTTTTTTAGTTTAGCTGCTGCTGGGGTGTGGCTAGGTGTTGAGAGTTACTTCAAATGAGACCGATTTGTGGTCAGATTTCACCAGGGAGGACCTCAGAGTGGGGGTGCTACAGTTGTCTCCCACACTGGTGAGCACCAGATGCAAGATGTTGGCAGGGCACAGTACAGTTGTGTAAAATCTTATAACAGTAGATGTCCTTCTTTTCACTGTTGCAGTAATCGCTTCCTCCCTCCTCCCCTCCTCCCTCCTCTGCTCTACTCTACATTTGTTCTCCTTCTAGATACACATATTCCTCTTACTTCCTAGGACTGTTCCTCCTGGAGCTATTCACTTCTGACGTATGTATGTCACCTATACGCCCTATGCCTTGAACAGGGAGCATAAGCATGATGTACATAGTCTATAAATCCTAAGACTTTGGTATAATGGCTAGACGTTGGGCTACCCATGACAAGGAATCCAGTTTGTGAAGAATACTGCAACAGTGAAAAGAAGAAGGACCTCTACTGTTATGGTAAGATTTTACACAACTGTACTTTCTGCTCAGCTGCTTTGCAACACATTCTTCTGTGATGGGATTTCAATTACCCTGAAGGTCATGTCTGCCTCCTGGTTTACCTTCTCTGCTTGCACAACTAATCTGCAAAGAAATTACAAATGAGTACCTCCAGGTTTGATGATGCAATAAATCACAGTGGTGCTGTCCATTTGGATGTGTAAGGTTCCCTGCTTTCATACACGTTTGAACTCCTTGATATCTAGAATCTCTTTAGTGCAACTGTCTTCTCCTGAAAGCCCTATCCCCAAGTCCCACTGGATCCCTCACATGGGCTCACCAGGCTGAATCTGAAGAGTCAGTGGTGACAGCGTAAAATCCTGGAGTTAGTCGGAAAGGTACCCCCTGCCCCACTGGGCTGAGGTAAACCTGGTCTATCCACCACAAAATCTCTTTTCTGATGCAAGGTAGCAGTGGAATTGGCCATTGCAGGGACTGAACATTCTTGCAGCACCCATTTCTAAAGTACCACTGCAAGTGCCTCACATGCAGTTTGTGACAGGTACCAGACCATAAGCAGTCGAGCCCAACAGCCTGAGAACCTCTCCTGGTGACATCTGATTCTGCTCAGTCACTGTCTTGAAGTACTAGAACTGAAAAAGAAACTTGTCTGAGGGAAGGAAGGCTCTTCGCTATTCCATCAATTAACCTAAAGTAAATTACAATGAATACAAGAATTCTTCCCTGGTAAGCTACTTATATGTAAATCTGTCAGCCAACAAAATCAATGGACAGACGATGTATCTAAGGCCTAGGCTGTTCACTGAAATATTGCAAGATGGAAGCCAAGAGTGGGTCTCATATTTTTGCCCTGCCCCTTGTACAAATTTTCATTTTCTGAAAACTACTACAGTAATATTTAAAAACTGTTTTTGATCTTGGGCCTGGTGAATGACAAGAGAAGCATGAGGCAGCTAAAGGTCAACTGCAACAGCCAAAAGGAATCCACAAAAAAAATCTGGTAGTCTTTTGTAGTTTCTACCATAGCAGTATTTCTGTCTCTGTTGATTTCTTTTTAGCATGTCCTGTACTTTTCTTGATTTACAGGCATCGGCTAGTAAGCTCAAGAAGTCAATCTGCTTTTCAACCTGCTGCTAATTAACAGCTGAAATGTTTGAGACATTAAGTCTCTGCAATGAAGAATTCTTATATTTCAACACGTAGAAATGACAGTCCTAACTTTTTCAATGGCTCTTTCTCATAGGATCATAGAAGATTACTAGGCAGTCGACCTGGAGGTCATTTTAAGCCTAGCCGTTTCAACCCATTGTAATACCGTACAGATAGTAATCAATACCCAAGATTGCATTTAGTGATGATTACCCATGTCCAGGAGGGTTGTGGGCGCTATCCCTGGTAAGAATTCATGGTGCCCCATCCACTCATCCAGGTTCCTCTTAAACAGTGTCATAGAGGTGCTCTGTTTCAAATGAATTGGTAGCCTGTTCCAAACATGTGGCAGTCACTGGGAGATAAATCTGTCCCTCCAGCATGTCCTATTTAAGTCCCTAGAATGGGTAGCCTAGACATTTATCTTATGGATATACAGTAAGTTCATAGGTTCATAGGTTCATAGGTTCATACTAGGCTATCTGCCCTAGGGCATTTATAAGCCTAGCCAGAGTGTGTTTGGCTTTCGCCACCCATTTTAAATTAATTTTGCTATGCCTTTTTTTGAGGTTAGTATACTGTGCCTCTGTCTAACAGTGACACAGAAGTGATAGCCAGGGTAAACCTACGATCTCCCATCCACTCATCAAGATTCCTCTTGAAGAGAGTCAATGTGGGACTCTGCCTAACCTGGACTGGGATTTTATTCCAGAGTGAAGGGAGCCTCTGGGTTATGAATCTGTCCCTCCAGCATGTCCTATTTATTTCAGTGCTGAGGTTAAAGTCTCTCGAGCGCGTAGCTCAATGGGATTTGGATTTTCTGAGGTGCAGCATGTCCATTAATTCCGGGTTGGACATGGCTTTATACGTCAGGCACAGATCGCCTCTGAGCAGGCGGTATGCCACTGAGTACAGCTAGAGTTTCTTTAACCGGGCAGCATATGGCATCTGTTTGAGCCCTTTGATCCTCTTGGTGAGGTACTTTTGGGGTCTTTCCAGTTGCTGCAGGTGTCTGGTAAGGTACATCCCAAAAGGGGCATTGTACTCAATTATGGGCCTGATGAGGGATGAGTAAAGAGGTACGATGACCTCCCCTGATCTAGATGTGAATCCCTTCATGATTAGGTGAGCTATATAAAATGTTTTTCTAACCACTTTGGCCACGTGGTTGTCAAATGAGAGATTGCTATCAACTTGGGTCCCCAGGTCCCTAATGACTTCTTCTGTACTTAATGGATTACCACCTATGTGGTAATTTGTGGGCACTTTGTTTTTGCCAAAGGGGATGACTATACACTTTTTGGCGTTTAGCTTGAGGCCATGGCTCTGGCACCAGTTGTCTGTTTCTATGAGGCCCTTTTGGAGGATGCTTGTGTCGGCTGGAGAGTCAATTATGGCGCCCAGTTTGCAGTCATCTGCGAACTTGATCAGCCACAGTCCTTCCGTGTTGGCCTGTACCGCCGAGAAATATATACCGAAAAAGAGAGGTCCCAGGACTGAGCCTTGTGGGATGCCACTTGTAACTGGTTTGGAGTCTGACATGGCTCCAGCAATTCTAACCATGTGGGTTCTGTCCTTGAGCCAGTTTGCAACCCATCTAGTGACATAGGGGTTTATATTTAAGCTGGTGAGCTTATCTATAATGCCCGAGTGGGGTATTGTATCGAAGGCTTTTGTGAGGTCCAGGTAGGCTGTGTGGACCACCTTCCCCTTGTCAATGGCCTTGGTGACTGTTTCAAAGAAATTGACCAGGTTTAAGAGGCAGGATCTGCCCTTAACAAAGCCAAACTGGGTAGGATCCAGTGTCTGTAGGTCCCCAATATCTTTATTTATGAGGTCCATGATGATCCTTTCCATAGCTTTGCAGACCAAGCTAGTCAGGCTTATGGGGCGATAGTTTCCAGGATCCGTTGAGGCACCACCTTTGTGGAGAGGGACCACTGTTGCTGAACGCCACTCTTTGGGTACATATCCTGTAGTAAGGCTAAGATTGAACAGTAGTTTTATGTTTGGGTTTAGCTCTTCTTGGAGTTCATGTAGGACGCAGCCCGGGACACCATCTGGTCCCATTGATGCTGTGTTTTTTTGCTTTGGAGAGGGCGGCTCTTACCTGAGCATCTGAGATGTCAGGGGGGGGCAGCACTCTGTTGGGATAGATATTTGCCCTTTTGGTGGGGAGAGGGGAGAAGTTTGCACTGAACCTGTCAGCTAGGATGTTGGCAATGTCTGTGGGCTCGGTGTATTTTTTGTCATTTTGGACTAATTCTGAGCATATCTGGGAATTCCCACCCAGGTTCCTAACATAACTAAAGAAAGCCTTGTGATTATCCTTAGTGTCCTGTGCAATTTTTCTCTCGAAGCTGGCCTTAGACGATTTTATGAGTGCCCGTAGTTTTTTGCTAATACTGATCAGAGATGCCTTCCCTTTTTGGGATTTTGCTCTATCATGTAGTAGCTTCCTCCTTCTATTGTATAGTTTGTTTATGTCTGGGGTCCACCAGACAGGACGTCTGCCTTTGGAAGATTGGTCTTGGTTTTATTTGGGATTGCATGATCCATGCATTCCTGAAGGTGTTCATAGAATGCGTTTATAAAGGATTCTGTGGTCTGGGCCGTATTTTCCACAGGCCCGGGGGCTTTGAAGGATTTCGCCTCGGTTTTGAGGCGTGTGAAATTTGCTTTAGAGAAGTTTTTCACTGTTGTTTTCTGGGCAGGGGGTGGGGTCGGGATGTGAATATCCAGTGAGATTAGTTTATGGTCTGATCTTACAAGTGAGGGATACACGTCTGGTCTGGAGCATGGTGTCCCCATGTTGGTGATGATCAGGTCCAGTATGTTTTCCCCTCTTGTGGGAGTGGTAACAAGTTGTTCCATAGCATTTGAGTTTATAAATTCTAGGAACCTTTGGGCTAGGGTGTTGGAGCTAGAGTAATGCTCCCAGTCTATGTTTGGGTAGTTGAAGTCGCCCAATATAATGGTGTTTGGAGAGACCTTCATATTTTCCAGTATTCTCAGGAAGGCCAAGTGGGGTTCCTGTGTTTGGGAGGGTGGTCTGTAGCAGGCTATAAATTGGAAGGCAGTTTTACCCACAGTTAGTTGCACATGGATAGTCTCTGATGCTTCGTGCTGTGCCACCAACCTGGAGGTGTGGGTATCTTTGACTAATATTGATACTCCCCTCCTTTTGTAGTTCGGTCCAAGTTTTGGGGCCAAAAGCATGGTATGAGGTATAACCTGGTAGTGCTGGGGTGCTCTCGGAGCCTTGAACCAGGTTTCTGTTACTGCACAGATATCGATGTTCTCCATGCTAAGGAGAGTTTCGAGTGCATGCATCTTGAGGTTTAGACTTCTGGCGTTGAGTAGCATTACTCTTAGTTTCTTATCCCTTGTGATACCTATGGAGGTGGGTTTGTCTTTTGAGCCTTGCCTAAAAAGGCACTATGGGGGTAGCAAGAGCCTTTGCCAATATCCGAAAGCCCAGGGGTGACAGGTGCAAGCCGTCCCTAGCTAAGCATCGTGGCTTGTCGAGCATGTCATCCCAGGCTGACAGGCATTGATCCCCTTTGAATGACACCAACACTTAAGCCAATTGTTGAAATTGATCATCTTGTCTTCATATTGTGGCATCATTCTTGGTGAGGGTAAGATGCTACTCAAGGTCAGGGTCATACCGGCCTGGGCTACATGCTCAGAGAGCTCCTCTATGTCTCTTTTCATGTAGTCCAGGGAGGTACATCTCAGGTCATTCACACCAGCATGGACAATGACTGAGTCATATTTGTACTTGCCTTGGAGTGACCTGAGTGCTTGTGTTATGTGGTGGATCCTAGCGCCCGACAGGCAGCTCACTGTGACCTTCTCCTTGTTCAGCCTGGTAAGCGGGACGTCAGTGTGCCTGACGATAGAGTCACCTATTACAAGTGTATCAGGTGTGTTGTTTAGCCTTAAGGGCTGTGACTGTTCGGCACACTGGCTTTGTGAGCTATGTGTTGCACGTGTTTTGTTTTGGGGTAGCGGTTGCTTGGGTGTCTGCTTTGGAGGTCTCTGCTGCTTAGGCAGATTTTTATTTAGAGCCTCCGAGTATGTTTTTGTGTGTTTATGTGTTTGGTTTGTTGTCGTGGTAGGTCTGTGTGAGACTGAAATTGTAGTGAGTGTGGTTTCCTTCTCCTCCTGACTGGTTACGCCAGTACTGAGTTGAGAGAGCTTAGCCTCCAGTTTGGCTATATGGCTGCATCTCTCACATGTTTTGGAATTTGTTGGGAGGAGGAGAGGGTTGTCTGTGTACATGAGGCAGTTGTAACATTGCCTCAAGATTCCCAGATTCACCAGCTGGACCGGAGAGGAGATTGACAACTGACCTTTGGACATGCTAGAATAGTATTGGGAATTCCTTTATAATTGAAAAAAGGGCCAATGGGGAACAAGGTACTCAAGGGGAGTTTGTGAGGGTGTAGTGCTTTTAATTTTTTTTAGAGCTGACTTATATAATTGCTTTAGTGAGCAAGTGCCAGGTAACTTAAATGCAATGTGTTACAGGTAACTTAAATGCAAAAACGACAAACAGTAACTTTCTTTCAAGTGAAACAAGGAAATAAGTACAGTAAGCAATACAGATATCACTAGGGATCCACAGAAGTGCTAAAAGGCCACGTTTTAGGTGGAATTAGCGTTTCAGGGAAATAAACAAACAACAAGCATACAAATAAAGCTAGATTCAGCAGGCCTGGATCTAGTCTATGCTACAGCAAACAAGGTGTACCAATTTCAGTAAGAAACAGTTAGAATATGCAGGCACTATAAGCCTCTAACCAGAAATTCCCTGCTCAGAAGGGCAGAGTCCAGCCTCTCCTTGCACAAGAGTGCAGACCGCAATCCTTCTTAACGTAAAATGACTGGCCTGAAGCCCAAGTGCTTAAACCAGAACTAATACACTTTTAGAATAACAGACACTGAGCTCTCAATCAGCAGTTCCCAACTTAGAAGGATGTAAGCTACCTGTCCTGCCACCACAGTGCAGGCCACAAACCTTCCTAATGTAAAACAACTGGTCTGAAGCCCAAGTGCTTAATCCAAAAGACTTAGCAATGATAGCTACACTTTAATCAAGTTACTACCAGCAGTAATAAATACAACTGAATACTTTAAAGAATGCCTGGATTAGTGCTCAAGTTATACAAACAAAGCTAGATTCAGCAGGCCTGGATCTAGTCTATGCTACAGTAAACGAGGTGTACCAATTTCAGTAAGAAGCAGTTCAAATATGCAGGCACTGTAAGCTTTAACCAGAAATTCCCAGCTCAGAAGGACAGAGTCCAGCCTCTCCTCCCACAAGAGTGCAGAACACGAACCCTCTGAATGTAAAATAACTGGCCTCAAGCCCAAGTGCTTAAACCAGAATTAATACACTTTTAGAATAACAGACACTGAGCCCTCAATCAGCAGTTCCCAACTTAGAAGGATGTACGCTACCTGTTCTGCCACTACAGTGCAGACCACAAACCTTCCTAATGTAAAACTGGTCTGAAGCCCAGGTGCTTAAACTAAAAGGCTTACAATGAGTTACACCAAGCAGTAATAAATACAATTGAGTACTTTTAAGATGGCCTTAAAAGCAAAATAAAGTAGGAAAAAACACAAATACAGTAAAAGCAGATAATTTTTTTTTTTTTTTTTTTTTTTGGAAAGAGAGAAAAGAAAGAGAGAAAGGAGTAGCATAAACTAAGCTGACTGGCCTTCTCAAATGCTCTCCCTGTACTGGGTAGAATGAGGTAATGACACTAGACTGGGAGGAGGGTCCCAGATCAAATTTACACTAGGGGCGGGCAACTGCAAAGCCACCAACTATAAAAACACTATAAAAACAGGGAGGGAGGGTGGGAAACAAACAGCAGAAATGTTACTCACAGCTGAAAAGCAGCAGTGAGCCTTTAAATGAAAGTTTTAAACAGCTAAAGGAGCCACTAGAAAAAAGAGTTTAACTGCAACAAGTTATCATAAACAAACAACCCAACAGATGCTTAATAAGAGTGGACAATTTCCAGTTAATACCTCACACACAGTGAAACTAGCTAGAAAAAATACACAGTACACAAAGTGCTATAAACAACAAAAGAAATAAAGAACAAAATAAACAAAAAACAGGATACTTAATGTTATATATTGTAGCTCCGAGTTTGCTGAGTGTCCTTCCTTCGATCAGCTCACTGTAAAATGGCTGAACACTCACAACTGAGCTTCTTAGGTAACAGAAAGTTGAAACCTGAGACAGCTTTTAAGAAAGAAATCTCAAAAGAACCAATGAGGTGCTTAGTCTAAGCTGTAGTCCAGGAGACCTCAGTCAGCCAATGACCTCAAACAATTCTCTCTCACTGAAATTCCTGATGGCTTTGGCTAAAACAAGATGTCCCTGAATTATGTGCTCAGACACACAGCCTCCACAAACACTAGGCCCAAATACAAGCCTGAATATGGAAATGCTACAAATATCCCCACTACTTAGAACAAACTGCAGAAATGTTACTCACAGCTGAAAAGCAGCAGTGAGCCTTTAAATGAAAGTTTTAAACAGCTAAAGGAGCCACTAGAAAAAAGAGTTTAACTGCAACAAGTTATCATAAACAAACAACCCAACAGATGCTTAATAAGAGTGGACAATTTCCAGTTAATACCTCACACACAGTGAAACTAGCTAGAAAAATACACAGTACACAAAGTGCTATAAACAACAAAGAAATAAAGAACAAAATAAACAAAAACAGGATACTTAATGTTATATATTGTAGCTCGAGTTTGCTGAGTGTCCTTCCTTGATCAGCTCACTGTAAAATGGCTGAACACTCACAACTGAGCTTCTTAGGTAACAGAAAGTTGAAACCTGAGACAGCTTTTAAGAAAGAAATCTCAAAAGAACCAATGAGGTGCTTAGTCTAAGCTGTAGTCCAGGAGACCTCAGTCAGCCAATGACCTCAAACAATTCTCTCTCACTGAAATGCCTGATGGCTTTGGCTAAAACAAGATGTCCCTGAATTATGTGCTCAGACACACAGCCTCCACAAACACTAGGCCCAAATACAAGCCTGAATATGGAAATGCTACAAATATCCACACTACTTAGAACAAACTGCAGAAATGTTACTCACAGCTGAAAAGCAGCAGTGAGCCTTTAAATGAAAGTTTTAAACAGCTAAAGGAGCCACTAGAAAATGAGTTTAACTGCAACAAGTTATCATAAACAAACAACCCAACAGATGCTTAATAAGAGTGGACAATTTCCAGTTAATACCTCACACACAGTGAAACTAGCTAGAAAAAATACACAGTACACAAAGTGCTATAAACAACAAAGAAATAAAGAACAAAATAAACAAAAAAAAGGACACTTAATGTTATATATTACAGCTCCGTGTTTACTGAGTGTCCTTCCTTCGATTAGCTCACTATAAAATGGCAGAACACTCACAACTGAGCTTCTTAGGTAACAGAAAGTTGAAACATGAGACAGCTTTTAAAGAACCAATGAGGTGCTTAGTCTAAGCTGTAGTCCAGGAGACCTCAGTCAGCCAATGACCTCAAACAATTCTCTCTCACTGAAATGCCTGATGGCTTTGGCTAAAACAAGATGTCCCTGAATTATGTGCTCAGACACACAGCCTCCACAAACACTAGGCCCAAATACAAGCCTGAATATGGAAATGCTACAAATATCCCCACTACTTAGAACAAACTGCAGAAATGTTACTCACAGCTGAAAAGCAGCAGTGAGCCTTTAAATGAAAGTTTTAAACAGCTAAAGGAGCCACTAGAAAAAAGAGTTTAACTGCAACAAGTTATCATAAACAAACAACCCAACAGATGCTTAATAAGAGTGGACAATTTCCAGTTAATACCTCACACACAGTGAAACTAGCTAGAAAAATACACAGTACACAAAGTGCTATAAACAACAAAGAAATAAAGAACAAAATAAACAAAAACAGGATACTTAATGTTATATATTGTAGCTCGAGTTTGCTGAGTGTCCTTCCTTGATCAGCTCACTGTAAAATGGCTGAACACTCACAACTGAGCTTCTTAGGTAACAGAAAGTTGAAACCTGAGACAGCTTTTAAGAAAGAAATCTCAAAGAACCAATGAGGTGCTTAGTCTAAGCTGTAGTCCAGGAGACCTCAGTCAGCCAATGACCTCAAACAATTCTCTCTCACTGAAATGCCTGATGGCTTTGGCTAAAACAAGATGTCCCTGAATTATGTGCTCAGACACACAGCCTCCACAAACACTAGGCCCAAATACAAGCCTGAATATGGAAATGCTACAAATATCCCCACTACTTAGAACAAACTGCAGAAATGTTACTCACAGCTGAAAAGCAGCAGTGAGCCTTTAAATGAAAGTTTTAAACAGCTAAAGGAGCCACTAGAAAAAAGAGTTTAACTGCAACAAGTTATCATAAACAAACAACCCAACAGATGCTTAATAAGAGTGGACAATTTCCAGTTAATACCTCACACACAGTGAAACTAGCGAGAAAAATACACAGTACACAAAGTGCTATAAACAACAAAGAAATAAAGAACAAAATAAACAAAAAGCTGGATACTTAATGTTATATATTATAGCTGCGAGTTTGCTGAGTGTCCTTCCTTCAATCAGCTCACTGTAAAATGGCTGAACACTCACAACTGAGCTTCTTAGGTAACAGAAAGTTGAAACCTGAGACAGCTTTTAAGAAAGAAATCTCAAAAGAACCAATGAGGTGCTTAGTCTAAGCTGTAGTCCAGGAGACCTCAGTCAGCCAATGACCTCAAACAATTCTCTCTCACTGAAATGCCTGATGGCTTTGGCTAAAACAAGATGTCCCTGAATTATGTGCTCAGACACACAGCCTCCACAAACACTAGGCCCAAATACAAGCCTGAATATGGAAATGCTACAAATATCCCCACTACTTAGAACAAACTGCAGAAATGTTACTCACAGCTGAAAAGCAGCAGTGAGCCTTTAAATGAAAGTTTTAAACAGCTAAAGGAGCCACTAGAAAAAAGAGTTTAACTGCAACAAGTTATCATAAACAAACAACCCAACAGATGCTTAATAAGAGTGGACAATTTCCAGTTAATACCTCACACACAGTGAAACTAGCTAGAAAAAATACACAGTACACAAAGTGCTATAAACAACAAAGAAATAAAGAACAAAATAAACAAAAACAGGATACTTAATGTTATATATTGTAGCTCGAGTTTGCTGAGTGTCCTTCCTTCGATCAGCTCACTGTAAAATGGCTGAACACTCACAACTGAGCTTCTTAGGTAACAGAAAGTTGAAACCTGAGACAGCTTTTAAGAAAGAAATCTCAAAAGAACCAATGAGGTGCTTAGTCTAAGCTGTAGTCCAGGAGACCTCAGTCAGCCAATGACCTCAAACAATTCTCTCTCACTGAAATGCCTGATGGCTTTGGCTAAAACAAGATGTCCCTGAATTATGTGCTCAGACACACAGCCTCCACAAACACTAGGCCCAAATACAAGCCTGAATATGGAAATGCTACAAATATCCCCACTACTTAGAACAAACTGCAGAAATGTTACTCACAGCTGAAAAGCAGCAGTGAGCCTTTAAATGAAAGTTTTAAACAGCTAAAGGAGCCACTAGAAAAAAAGAGTTTAACTGCAACAAGTTATCATAAACAAACAACCCAACAGATGCTTAATAAGAGTGGACAATTTCCAGTTAATACCTCACACACAGTGAAACTAGCTAGAATAATACACAGTATACAAAGTGCTATAAACAACAAAGAAATAAAGAACAAAATAAACAAAAACAGGATACTTAATGTTATATATTGTAGCTCCGAGTTTGCTGAGTGTCCTTCCTTCGATCAGCTCACTGTAAAATGGCTGAACACTCACAACTGAGCTTCTTTGGTAACAGAAAGTTGAAACCTGAGACAGCTTTTAAGAAAGAAATCTCAAAAGAACCAATGAGGTGCTTAGTCTAAGCTGTAGTCCAGGAGACCTCAGTCAGCCAATGACCTCAAACAATTCTCTCTCACTGAAATGCCTGATGGCTTTGGCTAAAACAAGATGTCCCTGAATTATGTGCTCAGACACACAGCCTCCACAAACACTAGGCCCAAATACAAGCCTGAATATGGAAATGCTACAAATATCCCCACTACTTAGAACAAACTGCAGAAATGTTACTCACAGCTGAAAAGCAGCAGTGAGCCTTTAAATGAAAGTTTTAAACAGCTAAAGGAGCCACTAGAAAAAAAGAGTTTAACTGCAAAAAGTTATCATAAACAAACAACCCAACAGATGCTTAATAAGAGTGGACAATTTCCAGTTAATACCTCACACACAGTGAAACTAGCTAGAAAAAATACACGTTACACAAAGTGCTATAAACAACAAAGAAATAAAGAACAAAATAAACAAAAAACAGGATACTTAATGTTATATATTGTAGCTCCGAGTTTGCTGAGTGTCCTTCCTTCGATCAGCTCACTGTCATGGGTTGCTCTATAGGCCAGGCATAAGTCTCCCCTAAGAGGTCTATACAATACTGAGTATAGTGACAGGGATTTTAGTCAGTCCGTGTAAGGTACATGCTGGAGGCCCTTGATGATCTTTGTTAGAAACCTCTGAGGTCTCTGTAATTGCTGTAGGTGTTTAGTACAATACATACTGAATGGGACGTTAAATTTGGCACTTGTCCAGCCCATAATTGAGTACAAGGGGGTTATAAAGTATAGTTGTGTACACTTACCATAAATGTAGATGTTCGACTGTATTCACTGTTGCAGTCATCACATTTGGGTTATCTGCCTGCAGGTAGCGCTCAGCCAGCCTGAATACCAGAGTCTTGGATTCCTGCATCAGATGCTGTCTCTTCTTCCATGACATCAGGTTGTCAGGGGTATAAAACATGCAGCCGACACCATCACATCAGTTTTTCTTGACCCAGATATCAGGTGCACCCACAATGGGAAGCAATTATATGCTATGGTACACCTCCCACAAAAAGCAAATACACCAGAAGACTTAAGTATACCAAACAAAAAGGAAAAGTAGAGCCAAGAGGAGTCAGGGGGCTGGAGGGAAGGTAACTAGGACTGCAACAGTGAATACACTCGAACATCTACATTTATAGTAAGTGTACACAGCTGTACTATGTTCTTCATGTTTCACTGTTGCAGTCATCACATTTGCGTTGATTCCCAAAGCTAAGGAAGGGAGGAGGAAGTAAGAGAGCATTAGGGCCAGCTATTAAGCCCTGCAAAACTGCAGTGGCAAACCCAGCTCTGGATTTAGAAAAAAGAGGTATGTGGTAATGCTTGTTGAAGGTATGTACTGAGCTCCAGGTAGCAGCTTCTATGATATCCCTGGTAGGGACTCCTCTGAGAAAAGCTGCAGAGGTAGATGCAGCCCTGGTGGAATGCGACCTTATCCCCTGTGGGGTAGGTTTTCCATGGTGCTTGTAACAGAAATAAATGCATAAATGCAATGGGCTATCCATTTGGAAATGGTTTGCTTTGAAATGGCCTTCCCCTCTGCCCCTGCAGCAAAGCCAACTAGCAGCTGGTCAGATTTTCTGAGAGGCTTAGTCCTGTCCAAATAGAATCTAAGTTGTCTGTGCATGTCCTGAGTGCAGTATTTGTTCTCCTTTGTTTTGTGGATTAGGGAAGAAAGTAGGCAAGTGAATGGACTGATTAAGGGCCACACTAGACACCACCTTGGGCATAAAGGAAGGATTGGTCCTGAGGGAAACCCTGTCTGCATGGAAGCTAATGAAGGCTCCACTGCCATGAGGGCCTGTAATTCAGCTTCTTGCTGAATGCTGTTTTCCAAGAAAGGAATTTCAACTCTGCTGTTGCAGCTTGAGCCAGGAGGTAGAGTGAGCTTTTCCAATACAAAAAGATAAGGTCCCAGGCTGGAGTAGGGGCTCTCTTGGGGGCCTTAAGTTTTTGGCCCCTCTAAGGAATTGTTTTAGCAGAGGGTGAGAGAAGAGACATGAATTTTAATTGACGAGAAGGATAGGCCCTTGTGGAGCATTTATGTTAAGTAATGAAGAATATGAGGTAAGCTGGGCACCATTGTGCCCATCCCCCGAGTTTGGCTCCAAGAACAGTATCTTTTCCACTTTTCAGCATAGGATTTTCTAGTACTAGGCCTCCTGGCCTCCAGAATGACGTCTAGCACCTGCTTACTGAGGGATGCTACTGGGGAGCTCAAGGAATTAGCTAGGCTGCAAGGTTCATGGTTTGAAGCTGAGGGTGCAGAATCTAGCCCTCCTGCTGGGACAGTAGGGAAGGGGTCTGAGGCAGATGCCATGGTTCCAGCAGTGTCATACTGCGCAAAAGGGGGTGTACCAGTGCTGGCATGGCCAGTCTGGTGCAATTAGTATTGTCCTTGGCTTGTCCTGTTTGATCTTTAGCAGAACCTTCAAGAGGAGAGGCAGAGGGGGAAAGGCATAAACTGAGAGGCTTTCCCAGGTAAAGGACAGGGCATCCACTTTCAAAGCTTGAGTGTGGGGAGTCCTTGTGCAGAATTTGTCCAATTGGTAGTTCTGAGGGGAGACAAAGAGGTCTATCTCAGGAGTCCCCCATTTGTTCCTCAAGAGGTTGAATATTTTTGGTTCCAGTTTCCATTCGTGTGGGTCCATGAGATTTCTGCTCAAGTTGTAACCAAAAACAACAGCAGCAAAATGAAGACACCAGTCTCAAATCCCATGAAATAATTTTATTCGGACATAGAACCAACATGTAGTTAAGCGCTTTCATCAAAAGAAGTTTGACTTCATCAGAACAGTGAAATATAAAAGTAACAGATTTAAAATAGCTAGTGAACACACCGGGTTGGGTAAACATTCATCCAATCAAACTCAGCACTTGAATAAATTGATTAACTGCACCAGTCTAAAAAATGGTGTTAATTTGTATAAAAAAAATCATACATTTAAACTACTTCATACTGCAACAAGTCCATTCTGTTATAAAAAATATGTATATATGAATATCCCTTTATTTCTCTAAAATAGGAATAAAAATGCCTAAAATACACACAAATAAAAAGTTGCACAAAAATCTACATAATTAGAATTAATGTAATGAAAATACCTAGTACTGATGTTAAATTTTTACATAAATATCCTGTTACCAATCATTTTCAGTAATAAGAACTACTGTATAAATCCCAAAACACGAAAAAGTACACATGGAAATTAAATTTTGGCTGCTGTTTCTTTCAAGGCTGGTGCAATAGAGATGCAATCATTAAGCCCGGGATATATATTAGAAGCCAGACGTAGTTGCCACATCACTTCTTTTTTATTCAAAATATTTTTCCAGTTTCCCCCCCTCACATCATTAGATATCTCATCAATGATGCCAAAACTATACCCTATATAATTTTCACACACCTTACTGTGCCTATAGAGTGCATTGGTTTCCTTCATAGTCCTGATATCATAAAGATGTTCATAAATCCTTAACTTAAATGCTCTCTCTGTTTTGCCAACATAAAAGCTGGCACATGTATTGCACTTAGCCAAGTAGACTATCCTTTTGGTGGCACAGTTCCCTTTCCTGAAAAAACTTCTATTTCCGCATAATTGGTTAGTACAACTGAAGGTTCCTGTACTATAAACATGCATGCTGTGGTACCCTTGTTCCCATTTTTCTTTATAACTACTGGATTACCTTCGAGGATATTTTTAATATTCCTGCCAACTTTGGTAGAAAAGGTAGGTTATCACCCAACATTTTATAAACATCTTGGTTAGCTCTGAAGATATTCCAGTTCTTGCATAAAATATTTTGAATATCTCTATAATGGGGGCTATATTGAATCACGCAAGCTTGTGTAAAATTACAAGGGTTGCCCACTCCATGATTAAGATATGTGGAGTGTGTATTTACATCAATCTTTTTACCTAATAACGGTTTATAGGTTCATAGGTTGGTACTAGGCTATCGGCCCAAGGGCCTATACAAGCCTAGCCATAACAATTAACTGGATATTTCTTCCCACAATATTTACTTCTCTTGGCCCCTGTGTAGCAGGGCGACTGACATGAACCCCGGGGTGAATTTCCTATCTCCCATCCAATCATCAAGGTTCCTTTTGAAGAGGGCCAATGAGGCGCTCTGCTTGACATGTATGGGCAGTCTATTCCACAGTATGGGGAGTCTCTGGGTCAGGAACCTATCCCTCCAGCATGTTTTGTTCATTGTGATGACAAGGTTTAGATCCCTGGAGCATGTGGCTCGGAGGGATTGGGATTTCTTTAAGTGGAGCATGTCCAACAGCTCAGGGTTTGACATGGCCTTGTATGTTAAGCAGAGATCGCCTCTGAGTAGACGATATGCCACAGAGTATAGCTGGAGGTTTTTTTTAGACGGTCAGCATATTGCATCTGCTTTAGGCCTGTGATTCTTTTAGTGAGGTATTTCTGTGGCCTTTCCAGCTGTTGCAGATGTCTTGTGAGGTACATACGAAATGGGGCATTATACTCTATAATGGATCTAATGAGGGATGAATACAGTGGGACAATGACCTCCTTTTTTCTGGATGAAAAGCACTTCGTGATGAGGTGTGCCACATAGAACAAAGTTCTCAGCACAGGATTTGAGAGAGAGGGTGAGATCTAGTATAATCCTAAAATATTTATATTCTTGTACTGATTTCAGAGTGGTGCTCTTGAGGTGACAGTTTTACAGAGTTTGAGTTTGTGAGCTGTTTTTTTTTTAATGCAAAAGTCATAATGGTAGTTTTATTGTTATTAATTGTTAGAAGGTTTTCTGTTATCCAGTGTGATATTGTTATAAAGTATTTTTGCAAGGATTTTTGGAGCTCAATGTTATTTTATACAGTTTTTTGAAGAATGAAAGAATGATACCTGCATAGCAAGTGTTATCTAAGAATGTGATAACTGTATTGATGTTATTAATAAACATGGAGAATAACATTAAACTAAAAAGAGTATTACAAATCATTAGAGAAGAAAGAGAGTACTCGCTTCTGTCAGAAGTAGTGAAGCTTGGGGGAGATAAAGGAAATGAGGCTGAGAAAAGCACAAGAAAACAAGGGTGGTAACCAAACCAGGAATAAGTGGGAACTCTGGGCCTGGATTAAGTGAACTAATCCTGGAATAAGCCAACAGCTGGGTAGGATAAGTCACTCAGTATACCGTGACATGGCACACAATCTGTCATCTGTGTTCACAAATTTGTCTTCTCACTGACGTTTGGTTATAACTCACATCTCTTACTATGGCACACAATCTGTGATCTGTGTTCTCATATTTGTCTTCTCACTGAAATTTGGTTTTAACTCACATCTCTTACTATGGCACACAATCTGTGATCTGTGTTCTCATATTTGTCTTCTCACTGAAGTTTGGTGATAACTCACATCTCTTACTAAACATGCCAGAAGCCCTCGGCCTCCCAAAATGACTCCCCAGCAGTAGCATAACAGCTCCATTTGTATGTGGTAATGCAGGTAGTTTGGCTTCTCACCATGTACTACCAGCAGTAGCAATTCCGTGTTACAGGGGATACTGTTGAAAGTCAAAACTGTCCATCGTCTTATATAGACTACTGTGTTACTTTGAATACTTCCTCCATGGGACCAGATATCATACCCAGCTGTTTGATAAATAGTACTAAACATGTCCTGGCAGAACCTCCACTTAAGCTATTTAACCTAAGTAAGTCTACAGGCACAGTCCTGAAAGTACTGCCTGCAGCCTTTGTCAATAACAGTGATATCAGCCTTTTAGCCTGAGCTGGTTGTCTCTCATTTATCCAGCTAAATAGCATAATTTGCTTGGCTAGTGTTATTTCTTCCTCTAGTATCTTATTGATACATGCCTGTAGTTCTTCCTTAAATTTGTCTAGCCCTTTGCATTCCCAGAAGCCATGTCCTAATGTTCCCGTTTGCCCTGTAGTGCATCTCCAACACTGGTCGCTTGCTTCTGGAAATATTAAAATTTTTTTTTTTTTCTTGTGTGTGAAAATGTTTGTGAAGACATTTCTACCCAAATATTCTGAATTTCCTAGACTTTTTTGCTTTCCTCAGGGCTTCACAAACTCCTCCTACTCTTGCTCCACGTATTCTTTTACACGTATCTTTTCCCAGCCACTTTTTCATCCTTTTTCTTCTACCATCTTAAATCGTCTGAAGTTACTATACTTTCTTGCTCATAGTGATTAACTGATATATACGATCTGGCTTCACATATGGATTCTGCTGTCTGTGGTGTTTTTGCATTCCCTTATCTATTTTGCTGTCCTTTCACCCTTCATGTATTAATCCCATATATAACAACTGTTCCCTGTCTTCTAGCCCAAAGGTTTTCTTTGCCTCCTTCCAGTATATCTCTGTGTTCCCACTCCATAATTGTTCCCAAAAATCTCAGGTCAGCATCTTTACTCCTCCGTATTTTTGCTACTGTGCCTGTTTACAGCTCTCTATCTCTCTATCTCCTTTAGCTTAATTTATATTCTTTGGAAGCATAATCTCCCTCCATTCCTCCATACCCCTTTGTTGTGCTATATTTAATACATAATTTACTATGCGTTTATGGAAATAAGGCTCTCCTAGGTCTTGTTACTGAGATTTCTGCATTTCAATAGTGTTTCCCATTTCTAATGTACATTCTTTTTTTCAGCTACATTCCTTTCCATTTGGGGAAGTATGACCTATCTTGCAAAGTGTATACTAGCTTGAGTTATGTGGCATTATGATGCTCTTTTAAGTCTGGCATACTTAGACAAACTCCTGGTGCACTGAGGGCATCAGTCATTCCCATTTTACTCTACCCTTCTTCCCTTCCCAGATAAATTCTTTCAATTGTTTTTTTTTTTTTATTTCTTCCATATGTCTTTTTGATGCTGATAATTATAAGCCTGCCCTAAGTATATAATATGTGGCACCAGAAACATTTTTATTGCTTGTATTTTGGTATCCAATTCCATTTACATAATTTTCCAGTTTCTTATTTTTTTATCATTCATTTAGTTGTATCTTGCCACGTCTCTCTCTTGCTACTTCTTGTACCTTTTATTTTATCCAAATTCCTAGTATCTCATCTGGTCATATTCCCAAAGATATGGAAAGTTCTGTACCAATTCCATTCTGGGTAGTTTATTGCTATTGCCTTTGTTTTAGATTAATTTATTTTATAGCCTGACATTTTAGAGAGAATTTAAGATACAGTTTTTGTAGGTCTTTTTCTGGCTTTGTAACATAAAGTATGGTTTAATCTGCAACACAGGTCTTCTCTTCTGTTTGCTCTATTCTTTATCCTATTTCAGTCTCTGATATCTATTCTCAATGGCTCAAGGGACAGAAAAAATAAATCAGGCGAGAGTGGGCAGCTTTGTCTCATACCTCTAAGTAGCTTATGTGATTTTGATAATACTCCTCAGCTATTTATCCTCACTCTCACCCTCTCATAAAGTCATATTAGCAATTCAATCCATTTGTGTGGGAATCCAAAAGCTTCCATTGTCTGCTATAGCTATTTCTTGTTAACCCTATCAAATGCTTTGTCAGACTGTGGTACCACCATTAGTAAATTATTCTTGTTATAGTCTGCATTTAGCTGTTACATTAATGTGTTTTATGTTGTCAAAGGTTTGTCTTCCCAGTACAAATCCACATTGGTCTGAATGTATTAAATTTGGTAATATTTTCGCTACTCTGTTTGCAATAATAGTCATAAATACTATATAGTCATGGTTCAAAACTGAAATCGGCCTCTATGAGCCTGGGTTTGTTTTATCCTTTCCCTCTTTTAGCATTACAATTATTTTAGTTTCAAACGATGGTAGCAATATTGTTTCCCCTTCCAAAATTTCATTAAACATATTCCCCCATTCTGTACTGTCTGTGTTCCCTGTAAACTCCAAAACTTCAGTAGGGATATCATGGTGTCCTGGTGTTCTCCCCACTTTTGATGTTTCATAGCATCTTTTATTTCCTCATTTGATATTGCACTTGTGAGGGACCTTCTCTCTTCCACAGATAAATCTGGAAATGTAAGCTTTCTCATGAGTTCCTTTATTTCTAAGTCACTGTTTTGTCTCACCAGATCATTCTTATACAGTTGTCCATTATATTCATCCAGCATTTCCAAAATTTTGTTCGGGTTGTTCTATAGTTTTCCAGTGTCTCTATCCTTATTTTGGTTATCACTGTCTCCGTTTCTTGTTGCCTAAGTCTATGGGTCAGTATTTTTGTATTTCTAGAGTTAATGTCAAAGTATGTACATTGAAGTGCACAAGCTCTTCATTTGTTTACATTGTCTAAGTAATCCCTAACATACTTTTGTAATTCTTTTATTTTTTGCTGTTCACTAGGCTGCTCCCCTCTTGTTCGATTTCCCTGTAAGCTTCTTAATTATATTAGTGTCTCTCCGTATATCTTTTATTTCTGTCTTCTAATAGTCTATTTCCTGTCCTACTATGATACTTAACTCTCTTTTATATTCATGCCATTTGTGCAGTAGTTTAGGTGCTCTGCTATTTAATTCCTGTTTATCTATCAAAAGTTGTTTACTCATTTTAAAAAATGGCCATTCGTCAGGAGGTTTAAGGTATCACACAGTAAAAACTCTAGCTTGGCTAGATTTTTCTTGTGGTTTTTACTAATTGGTTTATCTCTCTGACCTTTTTACTCTTTGGTTCATGAGGTACATTGAGAAAAGACAGAGCTTCTCCCTGTATCTCCAACTTTCCCTGTTGTTTTCACTTGCACTGGTGCATGATAAAAAAGTGTTACTGGGTGGGTGTTACAATTCACTAGCCAGAGGGCATGTTTCCTTGTACTATATCCCCTATCTAATCTCAGCCAAGTGTAATGATCTGATGTTGTCAGTTTTCATTTTATCCTCACATATGGGTTCAGATCCAAACCCTCGGATCCGACTCGGCCGTTGCAACAGCTCATGGCAACCTAAAAGCTCTCGAGCACCCTACCCTACCCATAATGTTTCTCTCCCAATCACCTCAGACCTCGTTTGCTGCTTCGCAAAGACGTGGTCCTTCCATTAGCTCTCAGGCAGTTAAGTGGATATTTTGCTATTTTTTAAAACCTTTTTCTTCAGACTTTAATTAAACTTAAATGTTATCTGTTTAACTTTATCCCTTATTCTTTTTACTAGCTAGTTTTTACCTTTCTAACTTGTAGTGAGTTACTTCTTGACTACTGTCATTAGTAGCCTTTTTTCTGCTTACCCACCTTTCCTTGTGATTGCTTCGTCTTTCCCCTTTTCCCCGTACTGCAGTACATTTAAACTGCTATCATTAGTAGTCTCTTTCCCCCTATTCTTCTTGTATTCCTCCAAAAAAAAGCTACCCTTGTTAGCTTAATTTTTTCCATTATGGCTGGGAAAATGGATAAGCTGACTGGCTTTAAAAAGTGCTCCAAATGTGGTCGCAAAATTCCCTTAAGTGACTCAGATGACCTGTGTTTATTGTCTGGGCCCACACATTTACAGGAGGAATGTGACATATGTAAAGCTTTCCACCACCAGGCCCTTATTGAATGCCGTAATAAGCCTATTCTAAAGGATATGTTGTCTTCCTCTTTTGGGGATGCCATTTCTGGCTGTGACAAAAAACATAAGAAGAGAGATTCTTCCATGTCAGAACAGTCTAACTCAGCTTCCTCACTGTCCTCTAGAATTATGGACAAGACAAGGAAAAGGCCTTCTTCTGCTCCAAAGTTTCTGTCAGAGCATTCTCCAGAGATAGCTAAGCTGTTGGATCCTAATATCTTCTTGGATCCGAAGACTTTAAGGACTCTCCCATCACATGCAACAGCTTCTAATCTGAGTCTCTCTGCTCTGAAGGATAGGTCAGATCGATTGTTGTTGGATCCTATGGGGAGCCCCTTCAAACCAATTCAGTCTTTACCTAGGACTTAGTACTTTCCTTCCATTGACCCAGTGCCATCCAGAATACCTTCTCCCTTCCTGGAGACACCAAAGTCACCACTGGTGTCATCCAGTCACTTAGCCAGAAGCCTCAAAGAAGATGATGTGGAGCAGATGGTCAAGAAGATCCTCTAGGTGCAGGCTTTGCAAGGTCCCCTTTGGCTCCTACCCCTAAGGGTCAGAAGTTTCAAGCATCTTCTCCCCTCTTCCAATTCCTCCTATGACTTCCCTGGAAGTTTCAGAGCCTTTGGATCCGATCCATCCGATATTGTCTGAGTCAGACCTGAGGGCCTTTCCTACCTTGGCTCTGCCTCCCACTCAGTGTTCCTGTAGCCACTCTGAGCCAGAAAGCTCTCGAGGCAGTGGCAGTCTGGTCAGGTAAAAGATAGTGGGGTCAGCTCTGAAGTTTTCAAAGCCATCCCTACATCTTGGAACCTAGGCTTAGATCAGCCCAGCCCCAGCTCCCGCTTTGGAAGTGCTGTCTTCTAGATTCAAGGGTACCCAGATCCAGAGGCATGATCCTCTGTTTCTTGGGGTCAGTCAGCTTTTGAGGCCTTGAAGATGGCTATGTCTGCCTCAGCAGCACAGGCACTATCTACCCCATTGGATCCACAGTCTTCTGTCTTGCAGATCCCGCACCCAGTGTCTTGATCAGACCTCCCACAGAGACAGTAGGTCCAGAAGCCCCAGGCTACCCATGAGGATTCCTCCTCCTCTTCTGATACCTCCCTGTAACACCCCATGGAGGAGGTTCATCAGACGACGAAGTGTAAGAGGAAACACCTAGACTCCACGGAGGAGTCTGTCACTGAGGATACTGATATTGATGAAGGTGAGGGATCCCCATGGTCACTTCCAGATTATGTTCCTTTTGGGGATATCCTAGAGATTTTGAAACAGAGAGGTGGCTGGAAGCCCAGCAATCCCTCATCGGATGAGTCAGTGTACCTCACAGCTTTTGGATCCCAACCATCTACTTCCTGGGTGATCCCACCCACCGATGAGCTCCTCGAGTTGCTCTCCTGTGGGTGTGGGAGGCTCCTGACTCCATTGAACCAACCCTCCTGCAGACCAAATAAAATAATAACAGCGTGTGAAGATAAAAAATTTTGGTCAAGAGGTGTTCCAGTAGATGCCATGGTCATGGTGGCGGCCACAAAAAAAGAACTTGCAGAAAAGAATTCTACTATCTATCCTCCTAATAAGGATTTCAGGATGATGGGTAGATGTGGGAAGTGTGTGTTCTCTTCAGCGACCTTTGCCCTGAGGTCCCTAAATTATCTCATTTTACCAGACAGCAGAGGGATCTGATCAAGGAGCTCTCAGATTCTCTCTCAGGAGCCATGTCTGAAGAGGTACAGGCTTCATTTACCTCACAGCTGGCCACCCTATATTCCATTGCAAACTCCTCCATGAGGCTCATTTCGCATGAAGCCAAAGGAGCAAGTAGAGCTGCGAGTTCAGGTATCTGTATGAGGAGGCAGGCCTGGATGGGCTTGTGTGACTTTGCTGAGCTCTTTAAGTCTTTGTCCGTCAATGCTCTATTTGACGACACTTCCCTATTTGGTCCAAACTTAGAGATACACTGTCCAGATGCTTGGGAAGGCCCTTTTTCCAAGGGCATTCGTTTTTTCACTCCCCAGGGACCATAGTCAAAAAATCAGAGGAGCAGAGGAAAAATGTGGTTCAGAAAATCACAAGGGTCTTTTCCTCAAGCACGTGGTGAAAGTTGCCCCTAGAGGCAGAGGAGGGAATAATGATGGAAGACACCACCCTTGCAGCAGGGATGCTCAGCATCATCAAGGGTCCAGAGATACATTCTTTGGGAAACCCTTCCAGTGCTCCTGAATGGAGGCCCAATTGCTCTTCTCTGGAGGCAATCAGGGATTGACTATACCTGAACCTGAGAGCCTGGATAAAAATAACAAATGACAAATGGGTGCTTCCTGTCCACTGCCCTAAAGCAAAAACCTCTCTGCTGTTCCACTCAGTCAAAGGGAGCAAGCAGCCATACAGATACAAAAGCTGCTAGACAAAAGAGTCATTCAAGAAGTCCCACCAGACCCGAGTGGATCCTGTACTTACTCAAGTTCTTTCTGGTACCAAAAAAGACAGGGGACTGGAGACCAGTATTGGATCTCAGCAGACTAATCAAATCAGTTCAGCGGAGCAAGTTCTGGATGGTCAAAGTTCAGTCCATCCTTCAATTTTTGGAAAAGGACAATTGGATGTGCTTTATAGACCATCAGGATGCATACTACCATCTAAACATGGACAGGCGATCCAGAAGTCACTTGCACTTCCACCTGGGAGCCAGTCACTGCCAGTTCAGAGTACTGCCATTTGGCCTCACTACAGCCCCAAGAGTGCTCACTAAATGTATGGCAGTAGTAGTAGCTCACTTCAAACAGCAAGGATTCTGGGAGTTTCTATATCTAGACGACTGACTCATCACTGTCCCGACCAGGCATCTACTTCTAGAAGCAAAAGATATGGTTCTTCAGACTTGCTCTTCATTAGGTATTACCATAAATTATGAAAAGTCAAACCTAGACCCCTCTCAAGAATTGGACTTCATAGGAGTAAACATAAACACAATTGAGATGGTAGCACGTCTCCCATCATCGAGAGTGGTGACCATAACAGATCAAGTCAGAAAGTTATTACACAATTCAGGGGTGTCTGCGCAAACTGTACTTCAGGCCTTGGGTTCTATGGCAGCAGCAATAATACTAGTTCAACTAGCCAGATTCCACATGACAGTATTGCAGTGGCTTCTTTCAGTACTGTGGTCTATCCTTCATCAACCCATGTCAGCCACGATAAGGATTATGAACACTTGCAAGAGGGATCTGTCATGGTGGATTCAATTTGAACGGCTTATTCAAGGTTGCCTCTTTGTCCCCCTGCTCCCCAAGGACAGTGACCATGGATGCCTCCAAGATAGGGTGGGGGAGAGAATTATCTGGGAAAAACAGTCCAAGACACGTGGTCTACTCAAGAGGCCAAGTCACACATAAATGACCTGGAGATGAGAGCAGTGCTGCTAGCATTGCAAGCCTTTCAGAATGCTCTCCCTTGCTGGACAGTTGCGATTCATTCGGACGTGTCAGTAGTCTGGTACATCAACAAGCAAGTGGGAATCAGATCATATCCCTTATGTTGAAAGGGGCTCAGAATGTGGCAGTGGGTGATCTTATCCAACCAGTTTCTGACAGCATGCTCATTCTGGGAAAGTTGAACATGAGAGCAGACAAATGGAGCAAATCCATCATTATACCTCATGAGTGGTGCCTCAATCAGAAATTGGCAAAAGATATATTTGTCAAGTGGGGCCAGCCTTGCTGTGACCTTTTTGCATCCCTTCTGAACAACAAATGCAGCAGCTACTTTTCCCTGATCCCCCAAGACAGGTGTCCCTGAGGGATTCTCTCACTCATGATTGTTCTCCCAGTCTATTATATGCCTTTCCCTCAACTCAATTAATCCCCAAATTTCTTCAGAAAGCACAGAAGTTGAAGAGAGAAGTAATCCTCATTGCCCCATATTGGCCTCAACAATCTGTTTTCCCTTTCTTTGGCCTTACATATGGAAGAAACCATGGATTCTGGATCCAGTTCCAGACCTCCTGTTGCATCCAACAGGAATGCCTCATCCAAACATTCAGAGTCTCAAGTTAACAGCCTGTTATCTCCAATTCTGCTGATAGCCAGACAACCTGGTTTTATGCTCTATTCACCAGTGTGCCATATCCTACTATCCGTCCATAGGCCATCCACACGAAAGTTGTATAACAGTAAATAGAGGAAATTCATACATTGGTCTCAACAAAACAATGTAGATCCTTTTTCAGCTCCTATCCACACTATTCTAGAGTTTTTAGCACCACTGTTTAATGAGAGGACAGCTTATTCTACAATAACAGTGCAGCTAGCTGCGATTTCTAACTTTCACATTGGATTTGATGGTTCCGCCCTCACTTCACATAAGCTATGCAAAACTTTCTTGAAAGGAACTCTTTTACTCAAGCCCCCTTATAAGGATCCTTCACCCCCTTGAGACTTAAATTTGATATTACAGAAAATTATACAGCCTCCCTTTGAGCCAGCAGCTACCTGTCAACTTAAGTTTCTCTCTTTGAAAACCATATTCTTGCTAGCCATCATGTCGGCAAGGAGAAGTTTTGAGATTCAGGCCTTATCATCCCAACCGCCATATCTGATCTTTCACAAGGACAGGGTCACTTTACACACCAATCCTTCATTCTTACCAGAGATAGTTTTGGAGAATATGATCAATCAGTGTATTAATCTGCCAGTTTTCTTCCCAAACTTCACCAGAAAAGGTGAATATATGTTACATTTGCTATGTGTTCATAGACAGCTATGTTTTTACCATCATAGAACAAAGGACATAAGAAAACAAAGTCAATTATTTGTCTCCTTCTCAGAAAACAGATTGGGCCTTCCAGAGACCAAGGTGACTCTAGCTAAATGGATTATGGACTGCATATCTTTCATTTACAAAAGTCAATATTTAGAGCTGCCCAAACCTGTTTGAGCTCACTTCTATAGAACAGTGGCCATTTCTTCAGTTTTTCAGACTAGAGCGTCCATGGATGCGATTTGCGCAGCAGCAACCTGGGCTACCCCTCTTACCGTCATTACTAATTACAAGCTAGATTTGGCCTCTAGGGGTAGGGCCTCCTTTGGTTCAATGGTTCTGAAGAATATCCTTCCATAACGCCACCCAAGAAAAGGGTAGCTGGGGACTCTGTCCAATATGTGAGGATAAAATGAAAATTGACATCAGATGAAATAGTTATGCACTCACCATAACATTCCATCTGTGTTGTCCATTTTAAATTTTTCCTCACAATCCCACCCACTATCCCCCTGTCCCCTTTTCTGGTTTCTGGATAAATGAGTTGATCTAAATTTGTTTATGGGCTATTGTGAAAGCCAGAAATGGTCTTACCCTTATTTGAGGTAATTTCCTATTCTATCATTTTCTATGATTATAAGCAAACAAGATCTGAGATGATTGGGAGAGAAGCATTGTGGGTAGGGTAGGGTGTTCGAGAGCTTTTTGGTTGCCACAAGCTGTTGCAATAGCTGAGTTGGACCTGAGGGTTCATATTCAAACCCATATGTGAGAAAAAAATTAACATGGACAACACAGATGGAATGTTATGGTGAATACATAACATTTTTTTTTTTGCTGTGTAGTGGGTGTACATTCCTATATTTGTTATCCTTTTATTTATATCTTCAACTCCAGCATTCACTAAGAATTGTTCTACGTGTCACCCTTCTCTCTGTGGTTCTATTTTCTGTAGTCTTCATGTTACGTTCTTTACGTGTCTTGTTACATTCCAGTCACCCCTGATCAGTCCTTGTTTAAAATCGAATATCTCTCCATTATTTGTTTTATCTCACATCTTGTTGGCATAGGAAGTAAATGTACTGAAATGATTGTGATTTTTATTCCTTACGATAGTCCTTTTACTGCTTTACATCTATCATCTTTATCCTTTGTTTCTTCTTCTATTTTAATTCCTAATAATAAACCTGTTTTACTGGGAATGACTGAAACACAAATATTTTTTAAGATGTTTTTATTCATTAAATTTTACTTATTTATGTTTTATTCATTCTCAGTAAACAGGTGTATTTATTATTTTTCAGAATTACACCTATAAGAAGCAAGTCTGCAGATTTATTTATAGTTGTTTTTATTCAATTTTAATTCCTCCATTTTTTTGGTATCAATAGCCTGGTCTTCCTCTCTCCACTCAGACATGAAAAATATCTGTCCGTATGACGTGATCGACTGAAATCTTCATGTTTCTTCTGTGTCAGATGTGCATCCTACAGCAGAATAACCTGTGCTTTTGTGTAAGTTATATAAACCCAATTTTTTTAATCTTATCTACTAGGCCATTTATGATATAACTGCGGTGGTGGTGCTGCGGTAGCGTTGTCGCCTCACAGCAAGACATTGTCCCGTTCGATTCTCAGCTAGAGCGTCTTCTGTGTGGAGGCATACATGAATGGGGAATTCCTTTGTTGAAGGTTGTGCATCAGGGCTGGTAACCCGGTACGTAAAAATCCACTACCAATCATTAGCGGACTGGAGTTCCGCTGTGGCGACCCCTAACCGGGAAAAGCCGAATGACACAAACAAACTAGGCCATTTATGATCCATGTTAGGAAGTCTAGTTTCACCATATTTTATGTTGTCTTTTTGTCATTATTTTAGCCATTTCTTTTTCCCAATATTTCCTCAGTATTTTTTATTTTATTTTTGGCTTCTGTTTGAACCATTTGCTTATTTCTTTTCTTCCAAGATCATTCCATTGTGCTTCTTATAATTTGTTTATATCTATCATTATGCAACTTCAGGTTTTTCCTAACTCGTGATTTTCCCTTTCTCCCTTTTTGTACATTTTCAGTGTCTTTCTTACTAGAATTTTA
>NC_056727.1:117826305-117866305 GCF_019279795.1 Protopterus annectens | reverse complement strand
AACAGCCTTTCCATTCTTCATCCTCTTCATAGCTATCCTTACTTCCTCCTTGCTAATCCATTGCACTTCATGATTCACTATCCGCACATCATCCAACCTTCTCTCCCTCTCATTCTCTTCATTCATCAGGCCCTCAAAGTACTCTTTCCATCTGCTCAACACACTCTCCTCGCTTGTGAGTACACTTCCCTCATTATCCTTTATCACCCTTACCTGCTGCACATCTTTACTAGCTCGGTCCCTCTGTCTAGCCAATTGGTACAGGTCCTTTTCTCCCTCCTTAGTGTCCAACCTTTCATACAACTCTTCATATGCCTTATCCTTAGCCTTTGCCACCTCTCTCTTTGCCATGCACCTCATCTCCTTATACTCTTGTCTACTTTCTTCATCTCTCTGACAATCCCACTTCTTCTTCGCCAACCTTTTTCTCTGTATAATCTCCTGTACTTCTTCATTCCACCACCAGGTCTCCTTGTCCTCTTTCCTCTTTCCAGATGTCACACCAAGTACCTTTCTAGCCATCTCTTTTACTAGCTCTGCTGTAGTTACCCAGCTATTCAGTAACTCTTCACTGCCACCCAGTGCCTGTCTTAACTCTTCCCTGAACTCCACCTCACAATTACCCTTTTTCAATTTCCACCATTTGATCCTTGGTGCTGCCCTCACACTCATCTTCCTCTTCTTGATCACCAATGTCATCCTACAAACCACCACCCTATACTGCCTAACTACACTTTCCCCTGCCACCACTTTACAGTCTCCAATCTCCTTCAGACTGGCCCTTCTACATAAGATATAATCCACCTGTGTGCATCTTCCTCCACTCTTGTATGTCACCCTATGCTCCTCCCTCTTGTTAAAATATGTATTCACCACAGCCATGCCCATCCTTTTTGCAAAATCCACTACCATCTGACCTTCTGCATTCCTTTGCTTAACACCATACCTAGCCCATCACTCCCTCATCCCCTTTGTTCCCTTCACCAACATGACCATTAAAATCTGCTCCAATCACCACTCTCTCACCCTTGGGTACAGTCATCACCACTTTACCCAACTCACTCCAAAATTTTTCTTTCTCATCTATCGCACACCCAACTTGTGGAGCATATGCACTAGCAACATTCATCATTACACCATCAATTTCCAGCTTCATAAACATCACTCTATCCGACACTCTTTTCACCTCCAAAACACTCTTAGCATACTGTTCCTTCAGGATAACCCCTACACCATTTCTCCTCCCATCCACACCATGATAAAACAATTTGAACCTGCCTCCGATACACCTAGCCTTGCTCCCCTTCAATCTGGTCTCTTGCACACACAATATACCAACCTTCCTTCGGTCCATCATATCAGCTAACTCTCTCCCTATACCAGTCATACTGCCAACATTCAAAGTTCTGACCCTCACTATCACAGTCCTAGCCTTTACCTGCCTTCGGGCATGCCTTCCCCCTCTTCTCCTCCTTCGGCCAACAGTAGCCCAATTTCTGCAAGCACCCTGTTGGCCAATAGTACTGGTGGTGGTCGTTGTTAACCTGGGCCTCGACCGATCTGGTATTTATATCTGTACTGTTGTCCACATGTATGATTTGGCAAAATTTTATGCCAGATGCCCTTCCTGACGCAACCCTCCCCATTTATCCGGGCCTGGGACCGGCACAAAGAAATGCACTGGCTTGTGCATCCCCACTGACTGGGTTCACTTCTAAATCTCGAGATCCCACAGTCTCAACTTTCAAAATCCCGAAGCCGTAATGTCGACATTGTGGAATCTCAAAATTGTAAAACAAAAGAAAAAAATAGATGACACCATTTAATAACATGTTTTTGCAGGAGGGGGGCAAGCCCTCCTGCACCCACCACACCCCCTGCAACCTAAATATACTAATTCTGAGATCGCTGTACAGTGAAGAGAATGGTATTGTAGATCGCTATACCGTGCTGAATGGGAACATTACCGTTCTCGTCACTGTAGTGCGATCTCGGAGTTAGTACATTTAATTTGCAGGGGGTGTGGGAGTGAAACCCCCAATGGGGGGTGCAGGGGAACTTTCCCCCCTGCAAAAACATGATTTTAAATGTCATCTTTTTTTTTTGTTTTGTTTTACATGTCTTAACATATGGAGATCATATTCATCAGTTATGTGATATATGGGGTATCACCATTTCTACATATGCAAGTCTGTATTTGAAATTTAAATGCAAATGAGTTGTGCAGTACATCTTGGGTAACAGATAACATCACAATGAAATGTAAGGGTCACGTTTGTACAGTATACTACATCTAGTAGCAGCATGATCTTGCCTATGCCATGCTGTATCTATATAACAGATGTATAAATATGGTCTTGTCAATACATATTTGTGTCAGTGAACCCAGACATATCACAATGACATATGTAGAAGCAATATTGAAAAGGAGATGTTCATATCCAACCTAAGTTCAGACTGATTGTACCTGCAAGTAGGCCATTTACAATTTATAATTAAATACAGAGAAAAGAGTACGACATCCCAGGTAACAAATTGCAATGATGATTCCCTTAGAGGTTCATACAGCAATCAAAGCAATGAAGATTGCTGTATGAACCAGTAAGGTGTAATTATTTATGCAAGATAGAGTTTTAACAGACTTGTGCATCTCCCAATAGATTCTAACAGAGCAGAACTCAAGCAATATACAGAATTGCAACTCTCCTAACATCACCAATAATGTGAGACAGCAGATGCCCATTCAACAAATAACTAGGCATGCTATGCACACCACGTAGTAAGCTGGGAATCGTTACCATACATACAAGTTGCTCATTGTCTGCTAAAACAGCAATGGCTGTATTGTATGCTATCAACAGTATTCACTAATACAGCAAACGCACATAAGATATATGTAAAATAAATTCATCAATCACTCTGTCCCAATATGACAAGCTGACTATCATTTAGGTTGTGTCAGCGAACAGCCTATTATCTCGAAATAAGCCATTAACATTGAAAGGACTTGTACACCTGCAGTTGTCACACAGCTTAGGAAAAGGTATACACAAGCCATTACCACTTACAATATATACCTTGTGGATGCATAATGGGAGTCTGGCTATCTAACATGCATGCAAGGATGTCATCTGACTAACATTCACATCCAGGAAATGGGCATATTTTAATGGTCCTACTATGCAGCCATAATGCAGAAAATAATAACACATACCTCTCTTTCTCTGCTTCTCCACTAGCCTGTGCACTTGCTCAAAGCACAATGCCCTGTTATGTGTGCAGTGCTCCTCAAATGCAGGAATAAAATACAATATATAGGTTCATAGGTTCATAGGTTGGTACTAGGCTATCGGCCCTAGGGCCTATACAAGCCTAGCCATAACAATTTTCTGACTATTTCTTCCCACACTATTTACTTTCCTGTAAGTTCCCATATTGCTTGTGGGTTATGAGGTTTAACAGCATTTAACATTAAGATAACTCAATTCTAAATGTGTTGTTAATAAATTAATCATATAACCCAGCGCTGTCACACAATCCTAGGCCACAGTTAGTATAGAGAGACATTTATATCACATTGCAACTGAATCATGAACTCTGGGAGAACTGACTAGAAGAAACCAGAAGCTTGATTCATACCTAGAGCCATCACCTATGTGCACCCCAAAATCCATAACTGTATTTCCCTAGCTACCTCATCTTTGCTACATGTAAAGAACTTTAATGAAGTATAACACTACCTGTCAACTCTACAGATATTCACAGAAAATCCAGATTTTTGCCTCATATTTTTGGTCAGTTTTTCATAAAATTGTGGTTTTCTGGCAAATTAGTGGCAAATCATTAAAGACTGAAGTTAGAAAATAATGACAGACATTAAGTTTTGGACTTCATATCCTTCAGAAAATTCATGCTAATGCAAAACCTGTAATTCTATCAAATTTCTAAGTTTGTAACAGCAATATTTAAAAATTGCCCTTATTTTGGAGCCTTTGTCCCACTTTTATTTATTACTTTGTCCAGATTTCTTGCACTAAGAGGTTGAGAGGTATGTTAACTGTGATCTATGAATTTGCACTTGAAATATGACATGCCATGTGTCCCTGTCTACACATTAATAAGGATAAACAAGGTGACTTCTGGACATCTTAGGCAGTACCAGTGTATCACCTTAATAATTATGTTGTCTGCATTGGGCACGTTTCAGTTTAATTAAACAAGTGTTACATAGTATGCATAGTAATGTTAAGGGGAATGAGCTTTACAGTTGTAGCATATATCCCCCAGTAATTGATGCAATGTGCATATACAGTCATATAGCATACAGTACACAAAAGAAAACACACACTGAAATGGAATGCACAGTCCACTGCAGTGTTCCCAAAATGTATTTGCTCAGCAATATAGCAATGATAGTAACTAATAATCATGCAATATATAATGTTGAGCATACATTTATTTTTGTTTTCCATGCAAACTGCAGTAGGAACACAAGAAAATACATGGCAATATGCAAATGGCATGGAAGTATCTAAAACTACAGCAGATAATGAAGGAATGCATTGTTATCTGCTGCACGAAAGATTCTTGCAATGTAAAACAGAGATTACTCAAACAGATTGCAAGTAACACAGTTCTGACTTTTATAAAAAAAGAATGTCCATGACAACAACTAAAAAACATAAGTGGGGTTCAAACCCAAATCATTTAGAGTTGCAGTTAATGAGACAAGCCAAAACTGTTAAACCATCCGCTATGCCGCAGTGTGGTATTCACATTCACACATTTGAACTATGTTATATCTGATTGCTGCACTCATGTATATCAAATGCATGGTGACCTGCATTAATCTTACTACTCTGATTCATTCAATAAGGACACATATTAATGAACACCTAGAAAAAAGCTCATAAAATCTAAATATTATGATCATTGCAACAAATAATACAACCTTCAGTATTCAGATAGTCTATGATATAGTACATTTTTGAAGAATTGCAGATAACAGCAAAATGCATAGTTCATCAGCAGCCTATGACATGTAGGCATTAATGTACCCAGAGAATAAAGAGACTGTACAAACTTGCAACCTATCAGTATGGATTTAAGAAAATCATAGTACTTTGTTCATATATTTTGTGTATACCACTGAATTAGTGGGATTTGTACCTATAGACAAACAGCTTCCATATACATTGTGCAGCTAGTTGAGCTAATGCACATCATCTCATTTCTCATGGCTGAAAATCTTCTCTCAATAAAAATCTTCTCACAATACTTGTATTCCTTCATAATACGTGATATTACTTACATATCCTACACACCTGCATGTTTGGCAAAGCTAGTTTGGTGATGCCCGCAGTATGCGCAGTTAAACATATATAATTTTTTTAATTTAACGTTTTAATTCCATTAGGAGTTTCCTAGGCATACTCATATATGTATTGCTCATGGAATAGCAATGGACCCTAGTTTATATAACAACATATGTGGTCAGTAAATGTTAACAGTAATTAGAGAATGTATGGCCTGTAGATCACACCCTGATTGGAAAACAAATGTTCTCTAGCAGAATATTAATCTATAGGTAATGCGCAATGGAAAATGAGTCTGCCAATTCAGAGTAGCATATTAAGCTGCCTTGGAGGTCAGACTGAAAAAAAACGAACATTCACCATTATTTTACGCTCGTTAAGCAGTGCTTTTGCTGTTCAGCGAGTGTAAAATAAGAAAGAAAAAAAATAAAATAAAATGTGTGTGTGTGTGTGTGTGTGTGTGTGTGTGTGTGTGTGTGTGTGTGTGTGTGTGTGTGTGAGAGAGAGCGAGAGAGAGAGTGAAGAGTGAGAGCAATCCAGCGATACCCTGGCAGCAGCAGATAAGTGGTTTGCGTACCTCCTAACCTCTTAAACATACCTCTCAGCCTCTTAGCACAAGAAATCTGGACAAAGCCTGGCATAATGTGGAGGGGACAAATGCACAGAAATAAGGACACATTTTAAATTGGTTTATAGGTTCATAGGTAGGTACTAGGCTAGCTGCCCGAGGGCATTTATAAGCCTAGCCAGGGTGTGTCAGCTTTCGCCGCCCCATTGATTAATTAACTGAGCCTCTGTCAGGAAGAGCCAATGAAGTGATCCCAGGGGTGTATTTTCTGTTACCCATCCACTCGTCAAGGTTTCTCTTGAAGGATGTTAGTGAGGGGCTCTGCCTAATGTAGTTAGGAATTTTGTTCCAAAGCATGGAGAGTCTCTGAGACAGGAATCTATCCCTCCAGCATGTTCTATTTATTGTTGTGGCGAGGTTTAGCTCATTAGAGCGAGTGGCTCGCAGTGACTTGGATTTCTTTAGGTGGAGCATGTCCATCAATTCTGAGTTGGACATGGCTTTGTAAGTCAGGCAGAGATCACCTCTGAGTAAGCGATATGCAACTGAGTACAGCTGGAGTGTTTCCGGTCGGGCTTGCATAGGACATATGTTTGAGGCCAGTAATCCTCTTGGTGAGGTACTTTTGTGGTCTTTCCAGCTGTTGGAAGTGTCTTGTGAGGTACATCCCAAATGGGGCATTGTACTCTATGATGGGTCTGATGAGTGATGAGTAGAGGGGCACTATAACCTCTTTATTTCTAGATGCAAACCCTTTAGTAATTTGATGGGCTGCATAGAAGGATTTCCTAACTACTTTGGCAGTATGATTGTCAAAGGAGAGATTACTATCTACCTGGGTCCCCAGATCTCTTATTACTTCTTCATTATTAAGGGGGCTGCCACCTATGTGGTAATTCATGTTTTTTTTGTTTTTCCCAAACGGGATGACTATGCATTTTTTGGCATTTAGCTTGAGACCATGACTTTGACACCAGGTGTCTGTCTCAGTAAGGACCTTTTGGAGAATGTCCGTGTCAGCCGGAGAGTCAATTATGGCTCCCAGTTTGCAGTCATCGGCGAACTTGGTTAGCCATAGTCCTCCTGTGTTTGCCTGTACTTCTGAGAAGTATATGCCGAACAGTAGGGGTCCCAGAACTGAGCCTTGTGGAACACCACTTGTGACTGGTTTAGAGTCGGACCTGGAGCCCGCTATTCTTACCGTGTGAGTTTTGTCTGTAAGCCAGTTGGCAACCCATCTTGTGACGTAGGGGTTTATGTTCAGGCTGGTGAGTTTTTCTATAATTCCTGAGTGGGGAATGGTGTCAAAAGCCTTGGCGAGGTCAAGGTAGGCTGTGTGAACTACCTTCCCCTTATCTATATCCTTGGTGACTGTCTTGAAGAAGTCAACCAGGTTTAGTAGGCATGATCTGCCCTTAACAAAGCTGAACTGGGTTGGGTCAAGTGTTTGGAGGTTCCCAATGTCTTTGTTAATGTGTTCCATGATGATGCACTCCATAGCCTTGTAGACCAGGCTAGTCAGGCTTATGGGGCGATAGTTACCAGGGTCAGTTGTGGCCCCTCCTTTGTGGAGTGGAATGACACGGACATTCTCCAAAAGGGACTTACTGAGACAGACACCTGGTGTCAAAGTCATGGTCTCAAGCTAAATGCGAAAAAATGCATAGTCATCCCATTTGGGAAAAACAAAAAACCCATGAATTACCATATAGTTGGCAGCCCCCTTAATAATGAAGATGTAATAAGAGATCTGTGGACCCAGGTAGATAGTAATCTCTCCTTTGACAATCATACTGCCAAAGTAGTTAGGAAATCCTTCTATGCAGCCATTCTATGGGCACATAGCCTGCGGAGAGGCTGAGGTTGAACAGTGTGTTTAGGTGGGGGGTTAGTTTGTTCTGTAGTTCGTGCAAGAAGCAGCCTGGGACACCATCTGGCCCCACTGATGCTGTGCTTTTGGCTTTTGAAAGGGCTGTTTTCACCTGTGCGTCTGTGATTTCTGGGACACTACACTTTTCTGGTATTGTTGTGGGCCCTTTTGGGGTGATAGATGGGTGAAGTTTGCACTGAATCTATCTGCCAAGATGTTAGCAATATCAGTGGTTCAGTATATTTTGTGCTATTTTGCACTAGCTCAGAGCATATCTGCGAGTTGCCACTTAGATTCTTGACATAGCTAAAGAAGGCTTTGTGGTTATCTTTCGAATCCTTGGCTATTTCTCTTTCGAAGTTAGCCTTGGAAGATTTTATGAGGGACCTTAGTTTCTTACTGATACTGATCAGGGATGTCTTTCCTTCTTGGGATTTGCTTTTTTCCTGAACTAGTTTCCTCCTTTTATTGTATAGCCTGTTTATGGCAGGGGTCCACCAGACTGGTTTCCTTCTCTTAGGGGAGTGAGTCTTGGTTTTGCTAGGGATGCCATGATCCATGCATCCTTGTAGGTGCTCATAGAGTGCATTTGTAAAGGTTCCTGCATCTTGGACACTGTTATCCTTTAACGTGGGTGCTGTGAAACTTACCACCTCTGTCTTAAGTAAGGTGAAGTTTGCTATAGAAAAGTTTTCTACTTTGGTTTCCTTGGTTGGAGGTGGTGGTGTGGTGTGGACATCCAGAGTGATTAGTTTATGGTCTGATCTAACCAGTGACGGGTTGACCTCTGGTGTGGAACACCTGTTGCCCATGCTGGTGATGACCAGGTCCAATATGTTTTCACCTCTGGTAGGGGAGTTTACCAGCTGATCCATGGCATTTGAGTTGATAAATTCCAGGAAGCGCTGGACCTGGGAGTTTCTACTTGAGTAGTTTTCCCAGTTAACGGTAGGGTAATTGAAATCGCCCAATATCAATGTGTTCGGTAGGACCTTTATGTTTTCCAGTGTCTCCAGAAAGGTGGAGTGGTGTTCCTGGGTCATGGAGGGTGATCTGTAGCAGGCCACAATTTGCATTGCAGATTTGCCTGATGTTAGTTGCACATGGATGATCTCGGAGGTATCATGCTGCACCACTAACCTGGAGGTGTAGGTATCCTTGATGAATATGGATACACCCCCTCCTTTTATGTTTCAGTCCATGTTCTGTGGCCGAAATGTGTGGCATGAGTTGTAGCCAGGTAGTGCTGGGGTGCTCTGTGGAGCCTTGAACCAGGTTTCAGTTACTGCACAGATGTCGATGTTCTCCATACTGAGGAGTGCTTCGAGCACGTGCATTTTGAGATTTAAACTCCTGGCGTTGAGTAGCATAACCCTCATTTTTTTATTTGTGCTGTTTACGGAGGTGGGTTTGACTTTTGAGCCTTGCCTAAAAAAGGCACTATGGGGGCAGCAAGAGCCTTGGCCAGTATTCGAAAGCCTAGGGATGACAGATGCAAGCCATCTCTTGCAAAGCAACGAGGCTTGTCGAGCATGTCGTCCTAGGCTGACAGACACTGGTTCCCCTTTGAATGACACCAGAAGCTTAGCCAATTGTTGAAATTGATCATTTTTTCTTTATACTGCAGTATCATTCTTGGTGGGGGCAGGATGTTAGTCAGGGTCAGGGTCATAACCGCCTAGGCTACATGATCAGAATGCTCTTCCATGTCTCTGACTCTTTTCATGTAGTCCAGGGAGGTATGTCTCAGGTCATTCATACCAACATGAACAATGACAGAGTCATATTTGTACTTGCTCTGGAGTGACCAGAGAGCTTGTGTTATGTGGCGGATTCTGGCTCTCGACAGGCAGCTAACAGTAACCTTCTCCTTGTCCAGCCTAGTGAATGGGACGTCAGTGTGCCTGACTATAGCGTCGCCTATTATTAGTGTGTTAGGTATGTTATTTCGCCTTAAGGGCTGTGATTGTGTGGAACACTGATTTTGTGTTTTATGTGTTGTCTGGTTTGTGACGGGAGGTGCAGGTTTTTTGGGTGTCTGCTTTGGATGTCTGTGATGCTTTTGCAGGTTTTTATTTAGAGCCTTTGAGTATGATTTTGTGTATTTATGTGTATTTTTTGCCAGTGCCGGTTTAGTATGTCTATGTGAGGCTGGAGGTGTGGTGCAAGTGTTAACCTTCTCCTCATGACTGTCTGTTCCAGTCTTGGGTGGAGAGAGCTTAGCCTCCAATTTAGCTATATAATTGCATCTCTTGCATATGTTAATGTTTTGTGGTAGGAAATATTGCTCTTAAATTTAGAAAGTTGCTAGAATAACAACATTTGTGTTAGCAAGCATTTGCTGAAGGACATGAAGCTGAAACTCAAATACATGTTATTATTTAGCTACTTTAATCTCTAGATCATCCCAGTGATTTATCAAAATACATTTTTATGAGGAATGGACCAAAAATATGAGGCAAAAATCTGGACATTCTGCAAAAATCTGTACAGTTGAGAGGTATGCTCTTAGATCAAGATATCTGGATAAGCATAAAATAAACAGGGGACAAAGGCTCAAAATAGGAACATATTTTAATTGTTTTGCATTAGCATACATTTTCTGAAGCAGAGGGGGAGTGTATATGTGTGAGAGAGAGTGAGTGAGATCGACCACTGGCAACAGTAAAGAGATTTGCATATCTGGTCCCTTCAACTGAAGAAATCTGATTAAAGCCTAAAATAAAGGGAAAATAAGGATCAAAAATAGGAACAGATTTTAATTATTGCTCTTATAAAATTACAAACTTGCTTAAATAAAGGGGTAAATTTCAATATATCACAACCACGGAGTCGGTTATTGCTATTATACAATGACATTATTTAAGAAAAACAATACTTACTTTTCTTAATGTCTTTGTATAACGATGCATTACTGTTCTTCTGCCGATGGTAGTATATTGCTTCCTTGTGTTGATGTACTACATATGCATATGGGACTTGCGTTCCTATGCATACCCAGTACATCAGTGCTTTGAAACAGAAGCAATGGAGAAAAGAAAGTCTCCGTTGCTCCATTTTTTTTTCTTTTTTTTTCTTTATTAAAAAAAAAGGTTTTGCACACTTTATACCAACGGAAAAAAGTCCGGGAGACCGGACCTTTTTCCTTTGGTATATTGTGGGATTTACAACCGGCACACTGGCCAATCAGCATGCATGTTTTGAAATATTAATGGGGGGTCATTGTATAATTGCAGATTATATGGAAGCAAAACAGTCACTATGTAAAACTAACTGGAGTGAGGTGTTCAGTGGACAAACTGCAGATGGAATGTGGAAAGTTTTGAAAGAGAAATTGTTTGAGTGCAAAAAATCAAAAAAATATTTAACATCAGGATCTAGCCATACAACATCAGGGGGATATATTTCCATAAGAACAAGATATCTGATTAAGGTGAGAGACAAAAAATATAAGAAATGGAAGCGAGGTCGAACTACAACTTTGAAAGTTGAAATAAACAGGCTGGACAAACAGATTAAGCATGATGTGATACAGCTTAAGAAAAATTTGAAGAAAATTTATATAAAGGTATTGAGCATAATAGGAAACCTTTTTATAGATATGTGGAAGGAGTAAAAACACACAAATTGATAAATTGTGTACAGATTTAAATGTATTCTCAGACACAACAGATTATCGATATATTTACAAAATCTTATGCAAAACAGTTTGGCTCCACAAAAGGGGTGATAAGTTGTCCTAGTGACATCCAGGCAATCCCAAATACTGGAATAAAATTAGATTATATTGAAAAAGAACTGGGCAAACTGAATCCAAACAAAGCACAGGGAGGAGACAGAATTAGTAACAATGACCTAAGAATACTTCAGCAAGAACTTACGGTACCATTATATCTATTATTCACCAAGTCATATAAATATGGGGAGATTCCTCAAGATTGGCGCCATGCACTTATTAAACCTGTCTTCAAGGGAAAGGGGAGTAGGACAAACCCAGTCATATAGACCTTTAAGTCGATTTTCATGTTGTGGAAAAATAATGGAGAAGGTAATATTGGACAAGTTATTGTCAGAACTGGACTGGGTGGGACTTGAAACCATATATCAGCATGCACATGTTGAAAACAGATCTATTACCACCTGTAACATGATGTTCTATAACAATATATGAATGAAAAATTCTGCTGTCATACTCACAACCTTCCTGATTACCACCTCACACTCCACTCTCCCTCTTCTCTTACTGCTAACCTCATCTCACTTCTTCACTCCACACCCTTCCATAAAAACCTACCTCCCATCACACATAACTGTCCACAATCAACATCTAGAAATTCAAATACATCACTATACTCTCAATATAGCCTACACTGTCTTAAACTCTTGCAGCCCTACCTATATAAATTTCCATCACTCACACTACTCAACACTCACCTTAACCTCCCCTCATTAAACACTACACAGCTATGTCTGTTTTATTCAATATATTTCTCCTCACATTTACTTTCTACCTCTCTCTCTCCTTCTAAGACTGTCATCATTTCACTCAACCTATCTACCTCCCTCACCCTCCCCTTCTACATCACCCCACTTTCACACACTCCCCAGATATACTGCAATCTGTTCTAGTCTTTATGGAACTGATATAATCTTACAAAAGAAACTGACCTTCTCTCTACAGAATGCAGCTTTCCTTGCTACCTTGTCCACAAATACTTCAGCAACCCAAACAGAAGCCCCTACCTAGCAAACTGCAAATTCTCTGTAAGCTAGTCCTGTGTGGTGATATACACCTTTCTCCCCCATTCATAATTCCCCCAACTCTACAAAATGCCTAAATTTCACCACAATTAATCTCCAGAGCATTAGAAATAAAATTCCACAACTGCATGCATGGCAAAATCTACATAAACCAGATTTTACTGCCATCACTGAAACATGGCTAAAACCATATATCAAAGACTCTGAATTTCTACCCCCAAACCACTCCTGCCTCAGACCCGACAGACTTCACAAAAAAGATGGAGCCATCACCTTACTACTCCCAAGCACTTTTACAGTTATTCCACATTCTAAAAAAATCCCCACCTTTTCCACTGCAGAGCTACTTGTTACCTTTCTAAAACTTAATAACTGCAAAAGCATTTGCATCATAGTCATATACATCCCCCCAGGTAACAATATTCCTATTCTAGAAGAAATTCTTGCCTGGGCAACCAACAACATAAAAAATGAAACTATCATTCTAGACAACGTTAATATCAACTGGCTAGACATCACCACTAATAACTCCTCTACTAATATCAACCTACACACGTATTCTCAGCTAATCTCTGATATCACCAGACCTGACAATAATAAAACAAAGGCTCAACCTTGGATTGGATCTTGGTCTCTGATCCAGACAAAATTTCTTCCTCTGGCACATTTTCTGACAGTATTAGCACCCACTCTCCAGCATTCATAATACGTAAGCCCACCTCCATACCAAACATACACCAGTATAGATATACCAGAGATCTATCCTACTTCTCCAAAATACCCTCAGTGACATCCTGCAGAAAACCAACTGGAGCCCACTAACATTTCTCCCACTTAATGAAGCTGTGGAATTCTTTAATTCTACATTTCTCAGGATTCTAAATAGCCTTGCCCCACTTAGATTAAAGAGAATCAAAACAAAACATTCTTGCTGGCTTGCAAAGTCCACAATGCAAGTTATGTCCTCTAGGGATAACGCCTGGAAAGCCTGGCAAAAAAACAAAACACCTTCCAACCTCATGCAATACAAACAACTTCACAATCAGGCTAAATGCTTAGTTGTCAAAAACAAAAAAAGAATACTTCCAATCTATTCAACACCAGCATAAACACAATCCCAAGAAATTCTGGGGAGCAATTAACTCAGGGTGTTCATGTAATGATCTGGGTTTAGGCTTGTCCACCTGGTAAACGGAACAACCCTGGCTGAGGTCAAATGTCAGACGAAGCATATGGACAGGGATTATCTCCCTATTTTGAACTTTTACCTGTGTTTATAGACACAGGTATTTGGGCACCTGTCAGCAGCTTATTCTGTTGGCATTACATATTATGGGTGGGATTGTTATAGTCCATACTCCACGATGAGGGGTGTTCCCATTCACATTTGACTATTACCTGTATACAGTCATATGGGGATTATTATTTTTGGACATGAAGTGACTACAGGTATGCAGTTGTACATTACACAAGTGTGAAGGGCTGTTCCTGTAAATATGTACAGAACATACCTCTCAACCTCTTAGAGCACTGAACCTGCACAAAACCTACATGATGGGGGGACGGAGGGTGGCTTAATGGCTAAGGTGTTTGCCTTACAAACACAAGGTGCAGGGTTTGAGTCTCAGAAGGGATAATTGGCTAGGCTTAAAATGGCTCGCAAGGGCAGTTAGCTTAGTACTAAACTATGAACTATGAACTATGAACTATGACAATTAGGGACACATTTTAACGATTGCTCTTACAAGCTTAGAACATTGATATTATGCTAGGTTTTGCATTAGCATGACTTGTGTGCAGGTTGTGGAGTCTTATACTCAGGATATTTCTCATTATTTAGTGACATCAGTCCTCAGCTATTTACCACACTGGTGCAGATTGTCTGAGGCATACACCAAAAAGAATGGGAAGGAGGCTGGCATAATGGTTAGGGTGTTTACCTTACAAACACAAGGTGCAGGGTTTGATTCTCACATGGGGTAATTGGCTAGGTTTAACATGGCCCACAAGGGCAATTAGCCTAATACTAATCTATGAATCTATGAATCTTACTCCACCGAGGAAATAATAACACCCCATGCCCAAACCCAGAAAAAACTCCAACAGAACTAACTACACTCTTCAATAATTACTTTATTGACACTATCGCCAAACTTACTACTATCTTCCCACCCATCAGCCCCGACCCACTAGTAACATCATCAGCACCTACCCCATCAAATTATCTACCCACCGTCTCACTATCACCCATTTCCACATCCACCATCCAAAAACTTCTTCATAAACTAAAAACCATGTACCAACACCCCAGATAATTTACCTGCAGAATATCTACAACTAGCAGCCCTCTTCATTCCATAGCCTATCAGCAGCCTCCTTAGCAAGTCCATTCATGAATTTATATACCAGATATCTGGAAGAAAGCATTTGTTATTCCTCTTCATAAAGGTGGCAACAATTCTAACGTCTCAAACTTCCATCCTATCGCCATTCTTTCCCCCATGTCTAAAATACTAGAGAATTGTATTCAAACCCAGCTCATGAGCCATCTGGTAAAACATCAAATGCTTTCCCCCACTCAGCATGGCTTTAGGCCTGGACATAGCACTAACACTGCCCTAATTTCTTTCTTAGACACAGTAAGCAGAGCTCATGATGCTGTCTCCTTAGTCTCTGCATTCTTTCTTGATTTATCAAAGGCATTTGACACCATCTCCCACTCCCTACTGCTAATTAAACTCTCCAACCTTGGCCTATATCCCCCATCCTACAATGGTTTACTAACTACCTCAGTAATAGGCAGCAATCTACCATATGGCAGCATTCTTCCTCCCCTTTCATTACTACTAATACAGGTGTTCCCCAAGGTTCAATTCTGGGTCACCTCCATTTCAGTATTTGTCAATAACTTTGATAATACTCTACCCACAGTACTGTCATCCAATATGCAGATTACTCAGCCATCATCTGTTCTTCTAAATCTGTCACTGCATTACAGCATCTTACCCAATAACCATTTACCTCTACTGAGCACTAGATGTCACAGAACCACCTTGCCCTTAACCCCAATAAAACAATACTCTTAGTATTTACACCCACAAAATCCAGCCCTGTGGACACGTCTCTATTTACTGTTTGCTCCCACAACACTATCATTGAAGTTGTCCTTAGTACCAAATTGCTAAGTGTCATCATTGATGACAAATTAACTTTTGACCTTCACATCCACAGCAACATAAAAAAAAAACACCAAAAGCTAGGTGCCCTTTATAGGCACAACTATTTCCTTAGCCTCTCTGCTAAAAAGGCCTTAGCCTCATCCTTCCTGCTTCCAACTCTTCTATATGGCACCCCCATCCTTACCAACCTACAATTTTCCTTAAAAAATAAATTAGACTCTTGCTACAATAAAGTCGCTAAATTTGTTAACAAATGCAAAATTTTTTACCTGCCACTGCTCCCCTCTGCATCAGCTAAACTGGCTAGAATCCTCCCACATCTTACTTATCTACAGTTAACTACAGCCCACAAGATAATCTACCAAACTGAAACCTGCCCTTCTCTCTCACCCATTTTAACCATGTATCACCCAATCACCACCTCAGGTCTGAAAACAAAATGCTATTGTCTGTCGAGAAACCTAAACTCTCAGCCGGCAAAATTCTGTACTCTCATACGGTCTCCAAGTTATGGAATAATCTTCCTCCTTCACTCAGGACAATCAGTAATTCAGCTTCCTTTAAAAAAATCCCTGAAATTACATCTCTCCTGTCACTGGCTATGTTCCTGTACCCCTACAAACAACTCCATCACCTGATTTCCCACTCTGGAGCCTCAACCTTTACCAATCATCTACAAATCTACCCCTCCTCTTCTCTGTTCCATTCTGACCTCTCGCTGTCACCTTGACTGAACCTTTCCCCCTTCAGCCTCTCTGTCACCTCCTTTCTACCCTGAGCTCAGCTAAGAACTCTACAAACATATTTCTACCTCCTTTCTACCCTGAGCTCGGCTAAGAACTCTACAAATATACTTATACTCATGTGTTATTCTCGAATACATGGTATCATTACCCGACTGTAAAACATTTCCTGTTTTTATGACACACTGCTGCACAAAATACCTCATTCTATGTAGCAACATGTTTCAATCTTGCATGTAATCAAGGATCACTTGTATGTAATTAATGAAATGTCAGTACTGCTCATATGTCCCATGTATTACATTTTTTCTTTTGTAGATAATTCATGTGGAGCTTTTCTCCCCGGGTCTCCACTGAAAATGGGCTCTTCCTAGGTCCAGTGGACTTTCACTGTTAACAAATGCAATAAATAAATACATAAATTTATATAGATTTAACTTCAGCATTTGACAGGGTCATACACAAAACACTGATCAATAAATTAGTACAACTAGGTATTGATGTACTCTTGATAAAATGGATAGCTGCATGGCTTACAAATAGGACATGGCAAGTATCATACAACAACTGGACAGGTGAAATCCTTGGTTACACTCAGGGTGTCCTACAGGGCTCTGTCCTAGGACCTTACTTGTTTAGACTATATCTTTCAGACCTAACTTTTTCATCTGAGGTGTTCTACAGTCTATATGGTGATGACCTGAAATTGGGTAAACTGATTAAATGTGTTACAGATAAGGCATTTCTGCAAAATAACTTGACTAAATTGACAATTTGGGCACAGGAGAATAATATGCGGATAAATACATAAAAAACTAAGCATATGAGATTTGGGAGACATAAACTGAAAGGTGAATATTTAATACCGCACACAGTGATTGAAATTGTAGGCTCATTTAAGTACCTGGGTATATGGGTAGATTCAGCTATGAGTTTTTCTAATTATATCAGTCAATTGGTTAATGATAGTTATAGAACTATAGGTTGTATAAAATGATTTATAAAGTCTAGGAAATCAAAATTGATGAAGTAATTGTTTGTTAGTTACATTAGACCAAAACTTGAGTATGGGGTTGGTAGGGTGGCCTAATGGTTAAGGTGTTTGCCTTACAAACACAAGGTGCAGGGTTTGAGTCTCACAAAGGATAATTGGCTAGGCTTAAAATGGCTCTCAAGGGCAGTTAGCTTAGTACTAACCTATGAACCTATGGAATAACGGGGTCTATATCAGTCCGTCGAATCGGCTGATGATCGAACACCAGATGTTCGAACTGTGAAGTTCGAACACTGATTATCACAAAGCCACGGAACACCAAATTCTTTCCCAGGGAAAGAATTTGGTGGGCCGTTTCTATGGCTTCGTGATTATCAGGACTGTGGTGGGAAGTTACGGGACGGGTTCAAGTAAGTGTGCAATTGTGTGGACGTTAAGGTTAGGGAGCGGGTTAGGTGAGTTAGCGTTAGGGTGCGGGTGAGGTGGGTGTGCGAGACAGACTTTAGGGTTAGGGCGGGATAGGTGAGTTAGGGTTAGGGCACGGGTCAGGTGAGTGTGCGATAGTGACGGACCTCAGGGTTAGGGTTTGGGTTAAGGTAATTGGATAGACAGTAGTGTATGTACAGTTTAGTGTAGGGTTAGATGTAGGATTTTAAGTGTTTGTGTGTGGATTGCTGTTTTTTTGGTGTGCTTGTGTTGTGTGTGTGTTTCTTGGAACAGCGATTTTTTTCCCTGGGAAAAAAATTGCTGTTCTAAGACTTCAATGTTTTTGTACTTCGTAGTTAGAAGTTCGAACATATGGTGTTCGAACTTCAGCCATTTCGGTGAACTGATATAGACCCTGGAATAACAATATGGAAACCCTATAAGAAAACTAGCATGAGTAAACTGGAAAGAATACAGTGGAAATATACCAAGGGCATCCATGGATGTGAAAATTTTGACAGAATTTTCAGTAGTGACCACTGACAAAAACCCACCAGTCTTAAAAAAGCTACTGGGTTACATGTCAAAGAACCAAATTATAGGTTGTAAAATATGTCTTACACCATTATAATCCAGTTAACATTTATAGTGAAAGTGCCTACGTATTCAATTCCCTACATCTGCACATGACGACATGGGCAAGGGCAGGAACTGTTGACAGTGTGGGAAAACCTTTAAAGCATGCAACAGTTTTAAAGGAAATTTGGAATATAGTGACAGAATCAATTGCAGGGTCAGTTTACCATCCTTAAGGTAAGAGCACATCAGCATAGCAATTCCGCTGAAGTGAGAGGTAATGCCTTGGCAAAGTAAGGAAATTCAAAAGTGAGAAATATTACAAAAACAGCGAGAATGGACACCAGATTTTAATGTATTTACAGTAATGCAAATGGCATATGCTTTCTGTCTTTTTTCATTTCCCCAAGTCTTTTGGGCTTCTAATACCATGACGGGAATGGACCCCATTCCTAAGTCAAACTACGATTAAAGTTCATGAAATTAGTATTGTTTCAATCTTTGATGTCAGCCAGAATTACTGTTTGCAGCACCCGCAATGCGTCCAGTAATGACTTCTTCTGCAATTCATATGGGGTTACATGTATTGGCAACATATCTAAATACGATTGCAAATTCTTTTTTAAGAGACTCATTGCTCCTACTACTATTGGAACTGTCTGGGTATCTTTTTTACACACTGCTCTCATTTCTGCCTGCAATTCTTGATATTTTATAACTTTGTGTCTGTCAGTACGCAAGACATTGTAGTCACTGGGTGTAGTGATTTCAGTTATCAATGCTAGTTTTGTCTTCTTTTCATGGACTACTATATCTGGTTTTCTAGCAGCTATCCTTGTTGGTAATGGGTGATTCCATGTGATGTAGACTTCATCATTTTCTATGATGCTTTGTGGCTCATGTTTCTAGTGTTTTTCAGCCACTTCAACCCAATAATGTTTGCACAATCCACAGTGCAACAGTCTTGCCACATTATTATGCCTTTCAGTATACAGTCCTTCTGCCATTAGTATGTCACAGCTAGCAACGAGGTGTGCAACTGTTTTCAATTCTGCTTTAAAAAACTTAACATTTTTCTGTTTCTCCCACATGTTCAATGGACTTTGTAAACCAACGTGTATGTAGCCCACAATCTTGGGCTACCAATATTAACCTTTCATCTCTTGGTTTGAATTTGAATTCTCCTTAACCATTCCTGCATTTGATCCTGCTCAACATGTGGTTCTTCCAGATGTTTTCTATAATTGCAACTATATTGATGCACTTTCCACATTTCTTGCCTTATATGGTCCTTCACCTTATATTCTTTCTTTTTTTTATGCATTCGGTTACTGCCTGATTTTATGTACTTTTGGTTTGATTTCCATTCCTGCTTGATACAGATATGCTTCTGCTAGACTAAGCAGAGAAGTCATCTTAGATTTATTCACCTCATGTTTCAAAACTTTCACTACATTTGGGTCTTGTGAGGTCAGCAGATATGTGTGCAGTCCCACAATTGCAGATCGATACATGCAATCAGTTTCAAGGAGGCCTATCCCTACTTCAGAATGGGGAATATATAATCTTGGTATGCTCTGATTTTTATAAATCATTTGGTGAGCATGAAGCATCCTTCTTGTTTTCCTGTCTTATCGATCCAGAACAATTTGGGGCCAGTCAATCACTCCAAAACTGTGAGTTAGGACAGGAAGAACAAATTGGTTTATAGCTTGAATTTTGTTCCTAGATGTCAAGACTGTTTTCAGGATTAATTTAAATCTTCTAAAATATTCCTTACTAAGTTTTATTCACATTTGTTCATGTTTTATTGTTGATCCTTCATCAATTCCCAAATATTTATACACTCTCTCTTGCTCAAGTTCTTTTATATTACATACTTGTCCCAAATTGATGTTTTCTTGGTGCTGCAGTTTTTCTGCCAAATGACATTCTTATATCGTCTGAAAAAGTTTTGACAACTTGCAGTTGTGCTTTCAGTTGCTCATCTGATGAGCTATACAGTTTTAAATCATCGACAAAGAGAAGATGAGAAATCTTTACACTTTGTTGTTTTCTAGGAGCCAAATTATAGCCATGGCTTAAGTTGTTAAGCAGACAGCTTAATGGGTTAAGGACAAGACAGAATAGCAGTGATGACAAAGAGTCATCCTAGAATATCTCCCTTTGAATTTTTATCCCTGGGATAATAATTTGTCCTTTATCATGGCTTAATTGCAAAGTGGTCTGCCACTGTTTCATGGTCACTGTAATGTAGTCAAACATTATAGAGTGTATCTTATACATTTTTAAGCACTGTTTTATCTATGAATACGGGATACTATCAAATGCTTTTTTGTAGTCAATCCATACCATAATTAGATTCTTCCCCTTTTTACAGTTCTCCACTATGACTTTATTTAACAAGTGACCCTTTGCTCCATATGACTTTCTTTATTTTCCCTTTTGTTCTATTGCCATAACTGAGTTTTCTTCTAAATGACTACAAACTCTGTCAGCATAATTTCCAGTGTATAATTCATACATCATCGGAAGGCAAGTTATTGGTCTATAATTTTTAGCATAGCTTACAGGTTCACTCTTAAGTAAGAGCACTGTTTTTCCTGTTATTAGCCAGGTTGGTGTCTGTTTGGGGTGTGCATATAAATAGTTCTTACTCATGGCTAAATCTTCATGCAAAGATGTTAATATTTTGAACCAGAAGTTAGGTACTGCATCTGGGCATGGGGTTTTCCAGTTAGAGGCTTTTCTTAACTTTGTTTCAATTTCTCTGGCTGTTACTTCATCCCATTTCATATCCGGTACCTTTAACCTTCTGATTTTTTCTTTTACTTCTTCTATCCGTTTAGCATCTTTGTTATGTTCCACAGGATCTTCATAAATACTTCTCCAAAATATATATATTTCTTCTTTTTTGGTGGTCTTTCATTTCTTTTTACCTTGTTTCCCAATCCTCTATAAAACTTTTTTGGGTCATCAATAAATTGCTCATTTTGTACTTTTCCTTTATATTTATCTGTGTACCTTCTAACGTTTTCCACCTGTGCTGAGATTTTTAGTTTATTTGCGATAGTGTGTGATAGATCCTGGTCTTTTCTAATACTGCACATTGCTTTTATCACGTCTATCTTTCTAAGCATTTTTGTTGATCTGTTCCCTCTTCATAGTCTTCTAACAGTGACACGTCTTGTCTTAATTGTTTTGTAGTTTTCTCTATTCGATACGTCCATGGTGGTATTTGATTTCTCCCCTTCCTTTCCCTCAATACCCAGTGTTCTTATGGTAGAACTTTATCAGTTATTAATTTAGCTGCACAGTAATATATAGGTTCATAGGTTCATAAGTGTGTACTAGGCTAATGGCCCTGGAGCTTTTACAAGCCCAGCCCATAGAAGTGCCCTGGCATTGTGCTGCCTGACGTTAGTTCCCAGTGCCTCTATCAAGTAGAGCCAATGCAGTGATCCCCGGGGTGAACATTCTATTTCCCATCCACTCATCAAGATTTCTCTTGAAGAGGGCCAGTGAGGTGCTCTGATTGACATGTATGGGAAGTCTATTCCAGTGCATGGGCAGTCTGTGGGTTATGAACCTGTTCCTCCTGCATGTTCTGTTGATTGTGGTAAGGAGGATGAGGTCTCTGGAGCATATGGTGCATTGGGATTTGGATTTCTTTAGATGTAGCATTTCTAACAGAGCTGGGTCAGGCATGGCTTTGTAAGTCAAGCAGAGATCGCCTCTTAGTAGATGATATGAGACAGAGAATAGCTGGAGTTTTTTGAGTCTGTCCATGTAGAACATGTTTTTAAGGCCTAGGATCCTCTTCGTGAGGTACTTTTGTGGCCTTTCCAGCTGTTGCATGTGTCTAGCGAAGTACATGCCATATGGGTCAATATACTCGATGATTGGCCTAATGAGGGAAGAGTAGAAAGAGATGATGACCTCTTTCTTCCTGGATGCAAAACCCTTGGAAATGAGATGTGCCACATAGAAGGACTTTCTGACCACAGTGGCAATGTGGTGGTCGAAGGAGAGGTTGCTGTCAAACTGTGTCCCCAGATCTCTTATAACACCTTCAGTGTTCAGTGGGCTCCCATCAACGTGGCAATTAGTGAGAACTGAATTTTTCCCAAAAGGGATGATGATGCATTTTTTGGCATTAAGCTTAAGGCCATGGTTTTGACACCAGTCACTGGTCTCAGTGAGGCCTTTCTGTAGGATGTCTACATCACTTGGGGAGTTTAATAATGGCTCCCAGCTTGCAGTAGTCTGCAAACTTGGTGGCCTGGACTTCTCAGAAGTAGATGCCAAACAGGAGAGGACCCAGGACCGATTCCTGTGGGACTCCACTCATGACTGGTCAGCAGTCTGACTTGGAGTCCACTCTTTTCACACTGTGGGTTCTATCTGTGAGCCAATTTGCAACCCACCTAGTGATATAGGGGTTGATGCCTAGTTTGGTGAGTTTATCAATAACTCCTAAGTGGGGAATGGTATCAAAGGCCTTGGCCAGATCGAGGTAGGCTGTATGAACTGCCTAGCCCTCATCCACAGCTCTGGTGACTGATTCAAAGAAGTCAACCAGGTTGAGCAGACATGATCTACCTTTCACAAAACCAAATTGGGATCTAGAGTTTGGAGAGTCCCTATATCCTTGTTAATTAGGTCCATGATGATGTGTCCATAGCCTTACATATCAGACTCATCAGGCTAATGGGGCAATAATTTCCAGGGTCTGTAGTCGCTCTCCCTTTATGGAGAGGGATAACTGTAGTAGTGCGCCATTCAGTAGGGACAAAGCCTAAGGTGAGGCTGTGATTGAACAGGGCACACAGATGTGGTGCCAGCTCACTTTGTAGCTCATGTAGAACACATCCAGGGATATTGTTGGGTCCCATGGAAGCTGTATTCTTGGCCTTGAACAATGCAGCTTTAACCTGTGCTGCAGTAATGATGGGTCCCTGGCATTCCTCCAGTATTGTGATTGGTCCTTTGGGGGGGGGTAAAGCTGGCACTGAATCTGTTGACCAGTATGTTGGCAATATCTGTTGGCTAGGAGGTACCATTGTGCAGTAACTCAGAGCAAACTTAAGTATTGCCGTGGAGTTTCTTGATATAACTATAGAAGGATTTATGGTTGTTTTTAGTGTCTGCCACAATTCTGCCTTCATAGCTGACTTTAGAAGTTTTGATGAGGGATCTCAACTTTTTGTTGAGGCTAATAAGGGAGTTTTTCCAGTCTTGGGACTTCACCTTTTTCTGCAACAGTTTCTTCCTTCTGTTGTGGAGTTTATTAATGGCAGGGGACCATGAGATTGGCTTCCTTTTTTTGGAGGAGAGCATCTTGGTTCTGTTGGGTATGGCTAGTTCCATGCATTTATGTACGTGTTCGTACAGTGCATTGGTGTATGATTCGGCAATCATGCATCTATTTTCCATTGACATGGGTACCGTGAAGTTAGCCACCTCTGTTTTTAGGAGTCCAAAGTTGGCTTTGGAGAAGTTTTTTATGGTGGTTACTTTTGCGGGGTATGTGGGTGAGATGTGGATTTCCATGGTGATTAGTTTGTGGTCGGATCTAACAAGGGAGGAATTGACTACTGGTGTAGAGCAACGGTTGCCTGTGTAGTAATAACCAGGTCAAGGATGTTGCTTCCTTTAGTGGGGGTAAGAATGAGCTGGTCCAGGGTATTGGAACTGATGAATTCCAGGAAGCGTTCTTTCCTTCCGTTATATCACAAGGATCTCTATGAACAATCTTAATTACTGTGTTCATTTGTTTTATCAAACTTCTGGCTTTTTGGGTTTTATTGACCTTCTGCAATCTATTTCTTTCATTGATCTTAATATGTCTATCTATCTCTATTAAATCAATGAACTCTTCTCTTAGCTGATTTTCTTCTAAACTGAGGGCACATTTTTTTGTTTTCCATTTCCTGCGTTCTATAGAAAGTTCTATAGCATCTTCCTGTGGCACATTCTCTTCAATTTCATCCAGTGCCATCCATTGCTCTGTCATATGGGAACTCACTGGCCTATCACTCCTCAGCATTGACTGTGTCAGAGATTCCACAGTTTCCTGTTCCTTGCCCTGCTGTCCATCTTCGAGTGAATGTTTATACTGGTTTCCTGTGGAAGGCTCCAAAATATCTTCATATGGCACCTAACCAATTGCTTCCCATTCCCACTGGTTTCCCCTTAATTTGGATGTCCATTGCTGTACCCTATTGCGGTGTTTTCTGAATTAAATTTTCTACACTGAATCTTTCTCTTCGCAGGTACTCCATAACCTCAGTTTCTATTTCTTTAAGTTCTCCATTATTAATCTATTTTTCTACTTTTCCTCTGTCTTCTTATTTTTTGTATTGTAAGGTTTTCCATGTCCAGATTCATTTGCCTATATATCTCTTCAAATACCTTTGGTGCTGCTCTTTTTGCATTGATTAGTTTAGCTTTCTCTTTCACATAGATATTACACCATATTAAATCCCTTTTTCTTTCCCATGTCCATATTTCTTCTTCAGATTACTCCTGATCTTCCTGTTTCTCCTTACTTTGGGGACTTGTTCCATCATGCTGTGATATAACCTGTGTTAGGCCTTCTACACCAAATCATTCATTTTGGAGGCACTCCATAACTTCAACATCTATTTTTTTAACTTCTACTTTACTAATCTTTTCTACATCCCCTCTTTGTGATATTATTTTTTATTGTGAAATTTTTCATATCTGGATACCTTTGCCTGTATTTCTCTTCAAATATCTTTTTGACTGCCTTCTTAATATTGATTAATTTGGCTTTCACCTTTGCATAAATATTGCATCATATCAAATCTCTCTTTCTTTCCCATGTCCATATTTCTTTTCAAACATCTCTAGGTTTTATTGTTTGTATTGTTGCACTTCCTCAGGTGCTTTTTTTTCCAAACAGATCAAAGTTTCTTGGTCTATATACTGTTCCTCACAAATCAGTTGTATTAATGAATATACATTTTATTTGAGGCTTTTGACAGTTTTTCTTGTGGATGTATTTTTCTTTCCTCTAATTTCTCTCTTAATCTTTTTATATATTGTGTCTGGAAATTCTGGGATTTTTGCAAAATAGTAACAATACATAATTTCTTTCTTATCCTCAATAGTCCACTCTATCATCTTTATGGCTCTTCTTTGGTCTATCAGTTTTTGTGATTTTTGTGGACTACTACTCCCTTCTACAACAGGGGGGCCATCTTCTGGATTCTTGCATATGCCAATGTGTGAGTAATGCAAGTAACTGCTCGGTATGTACGCCAACACACACAGCTAGGGAAAGAGCTGCTTTTACAACTACACCAATAATGAAAGAAGAGGTATTACAATTATTAAATAAAAACAGGTTTGCAGAAAAATAGAACATATAGAAGTCCCCAATATTCAGGTTAGGAATACACTCAAAGGTAGTCTATGTTTAACACAACATGGGACAATAGAAGTAGAATGGAGCATATGTAATGTCACATTCTCAAGGGAGTGTTTTTAGAAAAAAATATACCATGAGTACAAGTAGAGAATACAGAAGTAAATTAACGGAAGTGGTAATAAAGGCAGATCAAAAAAGGGGGATGCACAAGAGATACACCAAAAGATACAAAATCTCGTAAGTTGTTGTTGTGTCTTTCGCCTTTTCCCGGTTAGGGGTCGCCACAGCGGAACTCCGGTCCGCTAATGATTGGCAGTAGATTTTTTTACGTGCCGAGTTGCCATATCCTCAAACCATTTCATTTCATTCACAATCCTATGCCCACAACCAGTTTTCACCAATATCTGAATAGTTTTAGTAGCACCTCCCAGCCATATAGATAGTTTTGCAACACTGCTCACCACCCCACTTCTATACTTCTAATATAAACCTTATGATAACAATATATAATTATCTGAACCTGCTTTATATTTCACCTTTTAACTACAATATTGGCACTTTCTGCCCTACCTAGTTCTTTGCTTTACCTCCATTTCTTTTAATTTTTAATTAGTAATCACAAGATCTATTATCAGTTTGATGTTGTGCTTTTCGGCTTTTCCCAGTTAGGGGTCGCCACAGCAGAACTCCAGTCCGCTAATGATTGGCAGTTGATTTTTACTTGCCGAGTTGCCAGCCCTGATGCACAGCCTTCAACGAAGGTACGCCCATTCACGCATGTCTCCACACAGAAGACGCTCTAGCTGAGAATCTAACAGGACGTCTTACTGTAAGGCAACAACACTACCACAGCACCACCACCGCAGTAGAAACAAAAACACAAAAATGGATGGGTTGGAGGGACTGTACTGCAAAAGCAGATGATTCTTTTCTGACTCCAGATGGATGATACCAATGTATGGGTTACAGGATAATAGATGAACAAGATAAACAAAACTATTTTCCTGATAATCTAGTTGAAACTAAACAAAAAGAACCTGTAGGCACACTATGTGAATGGGAATATTACATTTGTGGCAACAAAGCTTACAAGTATCTCCCAAAGTCACGGACAGGGAAATGTTATATAGGATATTTAACATTTCTGATGAGAATGACAAAAGAATTACCCAAAGGAAAAATCAGAAATGTTATGGAACTTAGTAGCAAAGTAGGGAAGTTAGACCAATCTTGGATTTACTGCCATGATTTAAATGCATCTGTTGCAAAGGGATTAAAACACATGGATGTGGGAGATGATGTAATATCAGGACCTGGAATCTTTCCTTGGTATGGGGCACCAAAAGCCATTTGGGAGTTAAGAAGGTTAAGCAAATTGCTTGAAGTATTGGCAAATGCCACATATGGGGCTATTTCAGACATCACAGTAGAAATTATAGCAATAAGGACTATGGTCCTCCAGAACAGAATGGCACTTGCTTTTTTACTTGCCTCTCAAGGGGGTACATCTGCTCTAATATTTGAGGAATGTTGTACATATATCAAAGACAAATCAGAATCAATGCAAGAGCATCTAGATCGCATAGCTGAAGTCTCAGAAAAGTCCAGGAAAACTTGGAACACTGATTGGTGTGACTAAGTGGTCTATTTTCTGGATGGTGGCATACCATCATCTCAGTGCTTATTGCATTTATTGTTAGTATATTTTTATCCATGATAATATGTATTTGTGCTAAAGTTTGTGTAAATAAAGCAGTAAATCCAGTTACTAATATAAATAGTGATGGCAAACAAGTTAATGTTGCAATGGTTAGAAATACAGACAATTATTTGTTTATATAATAATTGTTTCCTGGTTTTAAATTAAAAGGGGGAATTGACAGAGATTGTAATAAACTAAAATAACCTTCCCCATTTGATAAGACTGTAATGTATGCAAAGCTATGTGACAGTTTGTATGTTCATTTTTGGTACACTCTTTTTTTCTTGTACAGTTTGCAAGTTCATTGCTGTGCAGGTCAGCATAAGTGTGAAAACAAGAACATTAATCATGTAAATAATAGAAAACAAGAACATAAATCATGTAAATAATGCTTAATTAGATAGACATTTTTGTTTGTGGGCTAGAAAAATAAAACCTGGCATCCTGACTTTGACTATTACTAGAGGCACCAAACAGATGGTTTCTGTTTAGGATAAAAATTCTGTTGGACTAGACAATATTCTCTGGAAAAAGCTTTATCAGCAGGAATGTACAAGGTGAAAATAGGATGTTGAAAAATACTATAAAAGAAGAGACCTTCAAGCATCAGCAGAGCTGTCTTGATGAAGTGTGCATTGATCACTGGTGTGAGACAGTTGTCGGAAGCATAGACTTATCTCAAGCCATGTTATAAAGAACTGATACATTTTAACAGAGTAATTGCTTGCCTGTAACCTAATAAATACAGTTTATATGAAAGCAGCTGTAGAGAGTGAGTTTGTTGCTTGCTATTTCTTTCATAAAGTATGAGAAAGTATTCTAAGAACTAAGCCATCTTGAGAAAAGAGAAATGAGATTTTGTCAAAAATGACTGAAAGCAGGAGTACAGTAAATAGGCAAGATGGGCTGGAATTTACTGGAGAAAACTGGCAAAGGAGCCAGTGTTTTGGGAGCAAATAACTAAAGAGGGAAAGGTAAAAGTGATATGAGACCAAGAAGACATTTGGACTGTGGGTTAGAGGCTGCCTTCCCTACCAGAGATTGATATCAGAGTATAGGCAAAGAGAAGGATAGGGGAATCTTATGTGAAAGACCTGCTCTGGTAGAGTTTTCAGTTGAATCTTGAACAGAAGCTGCTGTTAAAATATGGAATAACTAGTAGGGTATATGCATATCATGATAACTATAAGAATCAATCAGAGGAAGTTAGAGAAAATTGGGAAGAGAGACTGGAAAAGCAATTTACAAGATAACAGGGGCTAGACATATGTATTGCGTCCAAGTATGCAAAAAGGCCAGAAGGTTTATGATATTTGCTTAGAAGTGTTTGCATAGGTATTTTTATACACCAAGCACACTTCAAATATTTTTCCTCAGGTAGATAGCAAATGTTTGAATTGTGATGGGGAAGAAAGTGATAACCAGGAACGTATGTTTTGAGAGTCTAATAGCAGATTTTAAACATACCCAACAGAGTACTGTTTCGGAAATATTGGACAAGCAAATGGCTGTAACTAAGAAAATTATTATTTTATGTATTATTTATTTTATTTTATTTTATTTTACATTTGTTAATCGGGATAGTCTGACTGGACACAGGTCCATTTTCAGTGGAGGCCCGGGGAGAAAAGCTCCACATGTGGATAGTTACATAAGAGTTAAACAGTAGCAGTTTTATACAGTCACATACAGATACCAGTACAGAATTATAGGATTATATGCATACTTGGAATACATACATGCTTAAACTTAACATTGTAGTTTTCTTGTTCGAACTTAGACATTTTTAGTGGTACAAGGCTGAAACAGTTGCACGTCATACAGTAGTACAATACATATGAGAATGAGACTATGTCTGAAACATTCACTATTTTACAGATAGCCAGGTAGTGAAGAGAGTGGTAAGCTGGTTAGTCAGGGTTCGTACAGGGGCACAGCCAGTGACTTTTTAGGAATTTTTTGAGAGATGTTTTAAATTGGTTAATAGTCTGGTTTGCTGTAAGTTCGGCAGGGAGCTGATTCCAGACTGTTCCGAGTTGCAAAACAATGAGTCACCTGCTGAGTTTTTAGATTTAACAGTATGTGCCAGTATTTTGTCAGAAGACCGAAGAGTTTTTAGGTTACTGTAAGGGGTAATTATATTTTTGAGTATGGGTGTGCTTTCGGGCTGATGGAGGACTTTGTGGGCTATTATTAATTGATTATAATGGATTTGAGAGGGAAACTCTAGCCAGCCTAGAGATCGTAGATTAATACAGTGGTGGGTTCTATATGCTGAGCCTGTGGCAAATCTGGCTATGGTGTTGTAGCAGCTATTGAGTTTATTGAGGTCAGATTTACTCAGGTTTGTATAGATTGGGGAGGCATAAAGAAGGGTTGAAAGTAAATGTGTTCAGGCAATAACTGTCCTAACAGTTGGGGTTAGAAATGCCTTAATTCTATATAGAGATCCTAGCTTTTTGTTGACTGTTTTAATGGTTTTGTCGATGTGAGCGTCAAACTTAAGATTATTGTCAACAATTACACCTAATAGTTTTGTATTACTTTCTGGGGAAATTATTGTGCCATTATTAGATGTTATGGTAAATGATGGGAGTGTAGCTTTCCGGGTGGGGGTGAAGAGTAGCAGTTTTGTTTTATTTGGATTCAATAGAAGACTCCTGTCAGTGAGCCAGTTTTCTACTACATTGAAAGTATTTTGGGTTAAGGTCTGTAGGTCTAATGGGGAGGTGGCAGAACAGATTAGGGTAGAGTAATCTGCATATTGAATGCAGGTTACTTTGGGGATGACTGTATGAAGATCATTAATGAAGATGGAAAATAGGAGAGGTCCTAGTATAGACCCTTGAGGAACTCCAAGGGTGACTGGCAGTAGGGAAGAAAGGCTGTCCTTCCATAGCACAGCTTGTTGTCTGCCACTTAGGTAGGACTGAAACCAGTGTATTGCTAGGCTGTCTATGGCAAGAGGTTTTAGTGTTTGAATGAGTAGCTGGTGGTTTACCATATCAAATGCCTTAGACAGGTCAAGAAAGACAGCAGAGGAGGGCGTATTATTATTACGGATTTGATTTATTGTCTGAGAGAAGGATAGAAGGGCTGTGGTGGTACTATGGTGGGGTCTAAATCAATGCTGGGAGGGAGCTAGGAGATTGTGCAAATTGAGGTAATGAAGGAGTTGCTTGTGGATACATTTTTCCATAATTTTAGCCAGAGGGGACAGAATTGCGATGGGCTGGTAATTTGATAGATCAGTGGAGTTACCCCCTTTATGGAGAGGAATTACATATGAAATTTTCCAGATGGAGGGGATATATACTTCAGAGATGGTTCTGTTAATTAATATTGAGATGGGATACGCTATTGCATTTGCAGCCTTTTGAAGAAATTCAGCCCCCGGGACTAGGTCTGCTGAAAGGCTGATGGGTTTCAGTTTCTTGATTAAGGATCGGATAAATGCTGTTGGTACAGGTTGAAAGTTAAAGGATGGGTGGGTGTTGGATATGTGGTTAATAGGGTCTAGGTTGTTGGGGACTAGTTGGTTGGCAAGGGATTGTATAGTTTCCGTAAAGAAGGTGTTGAAGGTGTTGGCAATATTTTCTGGATGTATTTGGAGGATAGACGCAGGGGTAGGGGTAGTAGTATTACCTGGATGGAGAAGATTATTTAAGCTGGACCAAAATTTTTGTGGTCGATTTTGATGTTTATGTTGCAGGTTACAGTAATAGTCTTTTTTGTCTAACATTATGGACTTCTTAGTATCATTTCTTAGCTGTTTATATACTAGTTGATCCTTAGGGTTTTTATTGGTTTTCCAAGACGACCAGGCTTTATTTCTATTCATGATTTTTTGTCTAGTTTCTTTGGACAGCCACCGTGCTACTTTTTTCTTTGTTCTGATGGTCCAGGTGGGTGCATGATTGTTAAGGATTGTAAGAAATGTGGAGTTAAAGTGTGATACCGCCTCATCTAGTGGGAGTAGTTTAGTCTGTTCCAGTTACATGTTTGAAGTTCTAATTGGAATTTGGTTTGACTGAAGCTCTTATTGTTCCTGATAGTTCTGAAGCTAGGTATTTGAAGGATATAATTTTTTTGTCTGAGTATATATGTAAGGAGGTGATCACTTATTTCCTCAGGTTGGGTGCCTGCCTTATAGGTTCATAGATTAGTACTAGGCTAATTGCCCTTGTGGGTCATTTTATGCCTAGCCAATTACCCCATGTAAGAATCAAACCCTGCACCTTGTGTCTGCAAGGTAAACACCTTAACCATGCTGCCATTGAGGAGGGTTATTAATGAGAATCCAATCTAGTATGTTTTCTTTGTTATTGGGCTTACTAGTTCTGGTGGTGGAGGTTATGACTTGGGAGGAACCATATAGACTTATGTGGGTAGTAGGGAAGTCTGAGGAGCAGGTGTTCCAGTCTATATTAAAGTCACCTAAAACAATAGTTTCTTGTGGGGAGTTTATGGACAGCCACTGTGGAATGTCTTCAGGGATATTGGTGTTGTTGTCAGGTGGGATGTAAATGCAGCCGATGTTTATAGATTTATGCTGGTTAATTTGTAGTTTTGTAAAGAGTATTTCAGCTTTATCAGCTTGAGGAACTTGTGGAGAGTTGGAAATAGTTACATTAATTAAAGATTTATATAAGACAGCTACCCTGCCTCTGTTCTTTGAGGTGCTGTCCAGTCGTATTATATTTTAACCTGGTGGAGTAACTTCATTGTCAGTGGTGGATGGCTTAAGCCAGGTTTCTGTAAGACATAGTATATCTGGGGAGTGTACTGCTAAGAGGGCATGCAGGTAGTGGATTTTATTATTTAGGCTTCTGATGTTTAGGTGGCAGATGAGGAGAGAGGTAGAGGAGATGTTTAAGTTTTGCAGGCTAGAGGGGATATTATATATTAGGTTGGATGCTTCTGATGGGGTTGGTCCTGATTTGGGGTGGATGTCCCCATCCATTGTGAGGTTAATTTGAGAATAGATTATTAGTTTTTGAAGTTTGAATAATAGTTTGTAGTAGTGTTTAGTTCTAAGGTTAACATAACTGACTCGAATGAGCTGTTGAGTTATTGTAATATGGGAGTTGGAAGGGAGGGGGAGTAGTGGCTGATTAAAGTTATGTGAAAGAGCATGAGTATTGGTCTGTGATATGATTTTGAGTTGGGACACTGAATTTGAATTGCCTAGACATACTAAGGTCTTAACGTTAGTTCTGTTTGCTGCCAAAAAAGCAAGCAATTACTATAAAATGGAAATCAAGGTCTAAACCAGTTGTATTTGAAGTACTGAATACTATAAAAGAGATAACAGAACTAGAACAGGGAAGTTTAGAAAAGGGGAGGAGCAAATTACGCAGAAATAAATGGAAATTGTGGGAACAATACATGCAAAATAATATTCAGGAGGAGGAGGAGTGAGCTTTAAGAGAAGGCAGGAATTCAGCAATTTATGTAATGCTGTTCTGATGATAGCTTTAAGGAAAAAAAGAATTGTGACATATAATGTTTGAAAATAGAAAAAAATATTAATATGTTTTTTTCTGTTAATGTATGTTTATGCCTTAAGTGATAATTTAATAAAAGTGCTTAAAAAATAATAATGCAATATTTTTCTTGCCCCTTACGATGTTTTCTTCACCACATTTCTACTTGTAACCTTCTTAACAACAATACAGAATCACTTGTAACATACCTAATATGTCAATTTTGTGTCCGTCTTTCTAGTTTTCTTTTACAGAGGTCATCACTTCTGGTCTTATGACCCTTTTATCTACATCTTTTCTCATGAAATTTGTCACAGTTAATTTTTATAAATGTAAGAAAAGTTTTATTTATGCTTACTATAACAGCAACATCTATGTATATAGTGTATATAGTTAGTCTAATAGGGTTAGGACTTGTTTCTTTTTTATGGCCATATTGTTTGGTCTATGTTTCTTTGTCATTACTATCTAAACTGTTCAATAAATGAATTAAAAAAAAAACAGGTAATGGCAGGTTAAAACACTGCAATACCAGTGTTGATATACAAGGTTGAGCTGTGGCAATGAGCGTCTTCAAGTGAACTTAATGTTTACACAATTGGCCCAGCAATTCCTGGATTATATGAGGAAAGGATAATAAGGTTCATTAAGGTATATTTTTTCTACTTCTCATACATCTGTCTTTTACAGGTAATGCGGAGAACTTTTCATAATTACATACCGGATCGGTCGAGGCCCAGGTTAACAATGACCGCCACCAGTACTGTTAGCCAACAGGGTGCTGGCGGAAATTGGGCTATTGTTGGCCGAAGAAGAAGAGGAGGGGGAAGGCATGCCTGAAGGAAGGAAGACAGGAAGAAGGTTAGGAGTGTAATACTGAGGGTAGGAACTTTGAATGTTGGCAGTATGACTGGTATAGGGAGAGAGCTAGCTGATATGATAGAGAGAAGGAAGGTTGATATATTGTGCGTGCAAGAGACCAGATGGAAGGGAAGTAAGGCCAAGTGTATAGGAGGGGGGTTCAAATTGTTCTATCATGGTGTGGATAGCAGAAGAAATGGGGTAGGGGTTATCCTAATGGAACAGTATGCCAAGAGTGTTTTGGAGGTGAAGAGAGTGTCTGATAGAGTGATGTTTCTGAAGCTTGAAATTGATGGTGTAATGATGAATGTTGTTAGTGCATATGCTCCACAAGTTGGGTGTGCGATGGATGAGAAAGAAAAATTTTGGAGTGAGTTGGATGAAGTGGTGGTGAGTGTACCCAAGGGTGAGAGACTAGTGATTGGAGCGGACTTCAATGGGCATGTTGGTGAAGTGAACAGAGGGGATGAGGAAGTGATGGGTAGGTATGGTGTTAAGGAGAGGAATGCAGAAGGTCAGATGATTGTGGATTTTGCGAAAAGGATGGACATGGCTGTGGTGAATATGTATTTTAAGAAGAGGGTGGAGCATAGGGTGATGTACAAGAGTGGAGGGAGATGCGCACAGGTGGATTATATCCTATGTAGGAGGGCCAGTCTGAAGGAGATTGAAGACTGTAAAGTGGTGACTGGGGAAAGTGTAGTTAAGCAGCATAGAATGGTGGTCTGCAGGATGATGTTGGTGATCAAGAAGCGGAGGAGGAGTGTGAAAGCAGTGCCAAGGATTAAATGGTGGAAGTTAAAAAAGGGTGATTGTGAGGTGGAGTTCAGGGAAGAGTTAAGACAGGCACTGGGAGGCAATGAAGAGTTACCGAATAGCTGGGTAACTACAGCAGAGCTAGTAAGGGAGACTGCTAGGAAGGTGCTTGGTGTGACATCTGGACAGAGGAAGGAGGATAAGGAGACATGGTGGTGGAATGAGGAAGTACAGGAGAGTATACAGAGGAAGAGGCTGGCGAAGAAGAAGTTGGATTGTCAAAGAGATGAAGAAAGTAGACATGAGTATAAGGAGATGAGGCGCATGGCAAAGAGAGAGGTGGCGAAGGCTAAGGATAAGGCATATAGAGAGTTGTATGAGAGATTGGACACTAAAGAGGGAGAAAAGGACCTGTACCAACTGGCTAGACAGAGGGACAGAGCTGGGAAATATGTGCAGCAGGTAAGGGTGATAAAGGACAGTGAGGGAAATGTACTCACAAGTGAGGAGAGTGTGTTGAGTAGATGGAAAGAGTACTTTGAAGGGCTGATGAATGAAGAGAATGAGAAAGAGAGAGAGAAGGTTGGATGATGTGGGGATAGTGAATCAGGAAGTGAAGCAGATTAGCAAGGAGGAAGTAAGGACAGCTATGAAGAGGATGAAGAATGGAAAGGCTGTTGGCCTAGATGACATACCAGTGGAAGCATGGAGGTGCTTAGAAGAAATGGCAGTGGAATTTTTAACCAGATTGTTTAATGAAATTTTGGAAAGTCAGAGGATGCCTGAGGAGTGGAGAAAAGGTGTTTTGGTACCCATCTTTAAGAATAAGGGTGATGTGCAGAGCTGCAGTAACTAGAGAGGGATAAAATTTATTAGTCACAGCTTGAAGTTTTGGGAAAGAGTAGTGGAAGCTAGGTTAAGAATGGAGGTGATGATTAGTGATCAGCAGTATGGTTTCATGCCAGGAAAGAGCACTACAGATGCAATATTTGCTCTGAGAGTGTTGTTGGAGAAATACAGAGAAGGTCAGAAGGAGTTGCATTGTGTCTTTGTGGACTTAGAGAAAGCATATGGCAGAGTGCCTAGAGAGGAGTTGTGGTATTGTATGAGGAAGTCGGGAGTGGCAGAGAAGTATGTAAGAGTGGTACAGGATATGTACAAGGGTAGTGTGACATTGATGAGGACTGTGGTGGGAGTGACAGATACGTTTAAGGTGGAGGTGGGATTACATCAAGAATCAGCTCTGAGCCCTTTCTTATTTGCAGTGGTGATGGACAGGTTGACAGATGAGATTAGACAGGAGGCCCCGTGGACTATGATGTTTGCAGATGACATTGTGATATGTAGTGAGAGTAGGGACCAGGTTGAGGAGACCCTGGAGAGGTGGAGATATGCTTTAGAGAGGAGAGGAATGAAGGTCAGCAGGGCTAAAACAGAATATATGTGTGTAAATGAGAGGGAGGGTAGAGGAATGGTGAGGATGCAGGGAGTAGAGTTGGTAAAGGTGGATGAGTTTAAGTACTTGGGATCAACAGTTCAGAGTAATGGTGAGTGTGGAAGAGAGGTGAAGAAGAGAGTACAGCAGGGTGGAATGGGTGGAGAAGAGTGTCAGGAGTGATTTGTGACAGATGGGTACCAATAAGAGTGAAAGGGAAGGTCAACAAGAGGGTAGTGAGACCAGCTATGTTATATGGGTTGGAGATGGTAGCATTGTCGAAAAGGCTGGATGTGGCAGAGTTAAAGATGTTAAGATTTGCACTGGGTGTGACTAGGATGGACAGGATTAGGAATCAGTATATTAGAGGGTCAGCTCAGGTTGGACAGTTTGGAGACAAAGCAAGAGGGGCAAGATTGCATTGGTTTGGATGTGCTGAGGAGGGATGCTGAGTATATTGGGAAAAGGATGCTAAGGATGGAGCTGCCAGGTAAGAGGAAAAGAAGAAGGCCTAAGATAAGGTTTATGGATGTGGTGAGAGAGGACATGCAGGCGGTTGGTGTGAAAGAGCATGATGCAGAGGACAGGAAGAAATGGAAACAGGTGATCTGCTGTGGTGACCCCTAACGGGAGCAGCCGAAAGATGATGATGATGTGTAGTTCCAATGTTAAAGCTACACGTGGTTTGAAAATAAAACAAAGAATATGACGTTATTTTTGATATTTTAGTTTCACCATCAAACCAATTTTTCCTTATGACCACGCCCACAAAATGATGTAAATTGTATACACCAGCAAAATTTTCTGGGTAATAAAAAAAAATCATACTTCCTTAAAGGAACAGATACTTATTTACTTTACGGTTTCACTACTAAATAATTTCTTGTTTTAATTTTTAAAGTAGGTTGTTCCACTTTTGAGACATAGCTGACAAATTGTCTTACTATGATTTAGGAGCTCCCTATTGCTGCATTTAGCATGGAAAATACTACCTTATACACCAGTGTAGACAGTAAAGCATTGTGGGTTCAGTCTTTCATGACATCATGTTAGGAGTTTTCACCTTCAAGAAAGTTTTCAAGCATCAGAGCTAGTCAACAAAATTAAATATAAACATAAAACACTTTTTGCATCAAACTCTGTAAAATTTCATATTATATATGGTAATGAGATTACTCTGATCACCAAGGACTGGTTATTTATATTCACTATAGAATGTTAGTGAATCTTATCAGGTATTTTTCACTATGGTGGTCCTGACATATTACTGAATAGTGTAGGGAGTACTCCTCCCTCGGTATGATGTCATAATGTGTAGCAGAGTTAGAATTTAAGTTTAAGGGAAGCAATGCATGACAGTGGAAGCCCTCCGCTACAGTACCCCGTACATTTGTGATTCCAGCATAATTCTTGATAACAGACATAGTACTGCTGAGCAAGTACACTGTTAGCTGGTCTCATAACTGCAGCTAATTCTGTAATGAAGCAAATTGTGAAGCAGTTTGAAATGTTAGATAAGTATTCATATATAAGAAGTAAAAATCTGACATTTTATGAAGATATGTATACATACATATATACAAATTTATGTATATTCACAAACACATATATATCTGTGTATATATTATACAAATATACACAAACACACACACAAAACCGAACGCACGTGCACACTGTCATATCAACGATCTAAGAGCCAAATGTATTAGTTAAATAAAACAGCTGACTTTCTGTACAAAAATAAGATCCGCGGTGGTGGTGGTGCTGCGGTAGTGTTGTCACCTCACAGTAAGACGCTGTCTGGTTCGATTCTCAGTTAGAGCGTCTTCTGCGTGGAGACATGTGTGAATGGGCGTACCTTCGTTGAAGGTTGTGCGTCAGGCCTGGCAAGCCGGTACGTAAAAATCAACTGCCAATCATTAGCAGACCAGAGTTCCGCTGTGGTGACCCCTAACCGGGAAAAGCAGAAAGACACAAACAAACTGTCTGTACAAAAATATACATGACGATCAACATGCCCTATCCTATGTGGACATGTACTTACTAGAGATATGGTCCTTAGAGGTTAGTCTAAAAAAAACAAGTGCTAAATAGTAACTTAGTATACATTTTATGAAAATAATTATCCAGTCCATCTGTGTATCATTAGCTTATATTAATTAGCCTAAAATACTGTTTTTCTTACGCAAGTGTGTTTAGATAATGTTCAGTCTGACTGCAATGAAGATAGTAGTATTGGGCCAAGTTCTTTAATTTATTGGTGCCATCTAGTGACAAATATGGAGATCTTCAAGTCTTCTAAATTACTGCAAGGAGAACTGTCCAATAAGCCAAAGGACACTGTCAGATACATGGAAATAATCTGTTAACTCTAAAAGCATCTTCATTGCCATTTGTGTAAATGTATTAGTTAGCAATCCTGAGTGCTACTACAAACATATAAATGTACCTAATATGGGACAAAAACTGGCGTAAATGTAAAATGTACAGAAAATAATGGTTTAATAGATAAACACACATGCATTTATAGAATCACTGCATTTTAGAATGTTGGAGAGCTCAAGATCCAGAATTCCCATTACTAATTCTTTGGAACATGTATTTGTATAATCCACTCTCCAACTGATCTGTTTCTTGCAGTAAATATTCATTATTGATGCAGTTATCAGTCATGAACGTGTATGGCTCTCCCACAAGTCCTTCATGCGGCTGCAGACTGCACATTATTAAATATCTCATTCTGATATTTGTTCACGTAATTTTGTTTCAAATGCTGTGGTGCATATGCAACAAGTGAAGCTATGTGTAACAAAGACAAAACAGCCATGATCCCTTATATGATATTTGTGCTATCAAAACAGGAAGTGTTATCTATTGCTGGCAACTACACTAAGCACACCTCAGTTATAGATGAATGGCATCTTCTCAGTAAAAGCTAACCTTACATGCTGTTTGTTGTAATTCATTATATCTAAAAATGGAGGTAGTACTGGGGAAGATAGATAGCAGGATGAGTTTTATGGAGCATGGCTTCCATTTTAAGATAGGTATTGGTCACCCAGCCATGTGAGGGGCCACAGTTAGCATGATATAATACAAGGTAAATCCACTAGCTGAAACTGAGAGGATGCCTAGAAATACTGCCATGGTGAACATAACCTTATCATTACTTTTTTAATTTCTCCAAATCCTTTAGGTTTCTAATACCATGACAGGAATGGACCCCATTCCTAAGTCAAAGCATGATTAAAGTTCATGAAATTAATATTGTTTCAATCTTTGATGACAGCCAGAAGTGCTCTTCACAGCACCACAATGTGCCCAGTAATGACTCCTTCCACAATTTGTATGGGGTTACATGGATTGTTAAGATATCTAAATATGATTGTAAATTATTTTTTTATAAGACCTGTTGCTCCTACTACTATTGGAACTGTATGGGTATCCTTCTTCCACATTCCTCTTTTCTACCTGCAAATCCTGATATTTTATGACCTTGTATCTCTCTGTACACAAGACACTGTAGTCATTGGGTGTAGCAATTTCAATGATCAATGCTACTTTTGTCTTCTTTTCATGGACTACTATATCTGGTTTTCTCACATCTACCTTTTGAAGTGTTAGTAAAAGGTGATCCCATGTGATGTAGACCATCATTTTCTGTGATGCTTTGTGGATCATGTTTTCAGTGTTTTTCAGCTACTTCAATATTATAATGTTTGCACATATATGCCTTTGAGTATACACTTCTTCTGCCATTAGTATATCACAACCAGCAACAAGGTGTGCAACTGTTTCCAGTTCTGTTTTACAAAACCTACATTTGGCTGTTTCTCTCATATGTTCAGTTGACTTTGTAAACCAATGTGCACGTAGCCTACTATCTTGGGCCACAAATATTAACCTTTCATCTTTTGGTTTGAATTCGCCTC